>NC_053434.1:55207402-55302732 GCF_007990345.1 Gossypium hirsutum
TATCATCGAGAAACCTTTTACAAATCGTCGGTAATAACCGGCGAGCCCCAGGAAGCTCCGAACTTCGGTAATATTTCTTGGAGGCTTCCAGTTAAGTATGGCTGAAATTTTGCTCGGGTCAACTCGAATACCCGATGCGGATACCACGTGACCCAAGAAGCTAACCTCTCTTAACCAGAACTCACACTTACTGAACTTAGCATATAACTGCTTATCGCGCAAAATTTGCAACACTAATCTCAGGTGCTCAGCATGTTCGGTCTCATTTCTTGAATAGACCAAGATGTCATCAATGAACACCACTACGAACCGATCCAAATATGGTCTGAAGATCCGATTCATCAAATCCATAAATACCGCAGGGGCATTAGTGAGCCCAAACGGCATCACTAAGAATTCGTAGTGACCATATCTCGTTCTGAAGGCAGTTTTGGGTATGTCCGAATCTCGAATTCGCAACTGATAATAGCCCAATCTCAAATCTATTTTTGAGAACACTGAGGCTCCCTTCAGTTGGTCGAACAAATCATCGATACGCGGTAATGGATATTTGTTCTTTATTGTCACTTTATTCAGCTGACGATAGTCAATGCACAACCTCATGGTTCCGTCCTTCTTTTTCATGAACAATACTGGTGCACCCCAAGGTGAGAAACTTGGTCGAGCGAAACCTCTATCCGTCAATTCTTGCAACTGAGCTTTCAACTCTTTTAACTCGGTTGGTGCCATACGATACGGAGCTATCGAAATCGGCGTAGTCCCAGGTACAAGCTCAATACCAAACTCTATCTCTCGAACAGGTGGTAAACCCGGTAATTCTTCAGGAAAAACATCCGGGTATTCACAAGCCACTGGCACAGATTCGAGTTTCTTTTCTAATTCTTTGTCATCAAGTACATACGCAAGGTATGCTTCGCACCCTTTTCTTACATATTTCTGGGCCAACATTGAGGATATTACAGCTGACAACCCCTTTAAGTCCGTAGACTCAACTCGGATCATCTCGTTATTTGCGCACCTCAAATCAATAGTCTTGCTTTTGCAATTCACAACCGCATCATGCGCGGTCAACCAATCCAAACCAAGAATAACATCAAATTCATCAAACGGCAAAAGCATCAAGTCTGCCGGAAAACAGGAACCTCGAATTACTAGGGGACATTTCTTACTCACTTTGTCGACAAGCACGTAACGACCCAAGGGATTTGACACCCGAATTACGAACTCAGTAGACTCAATAGGTAAAGTCTTACTGGATGCTAAGGTTTCACATATGTAAGAATGAGTAGAACCGGGGTCAATCAAAGCAATTACATTAGTATCAAAGAGAGTAAAAGTACCGGTAATAACATCAGGCGAAGAAGCATCCTCGCGGGCACGTATAGCATAAGCTCTAGCAGGCGCACGAGCCTCGGATCTGGTCGTAGCATCTCTAGATCCTCTCTGACCACCACTAGCATTGCCCGTATTTCCAGATGGTCTACCTCGAGCAGTGGTAGCACCCGGTTTCCCACTCTGATTTACATTCTGTTCAGACAACCTCGGGCAATCTTTAATGAAGTGGTCAACTGATCCGCACTTGTAACAGGAGCGGTCAGGGAATCTACAACTCCCCGAATGCCATTTACCGCAATATCGACATTTCGTTCTGTCTCGACGTTCATTCCCAACACTGGCGACCGAAGTGCCTCGTGTACCCACAGGGGGTCGATCACGATCTCGCCTAAAAAGGCCCAAAGTACCTCTAGACCGGCCCACATCATCTCGAAATTTCTTCGATGCCTGTTGAAGAGACTTTCCCGAGGATCTTTTACGAAACTCTCCAGTTCCCACATCAACTTTTTGTTTTTCTTTTCTAAGCTCTTCGGCTTTACAAGCTCTCTCGACAAGTACTACGAACTCTCGTATTTCAAGAATGCCCACGAACATTTTTATATCTTCATTCAGCCCATCCTCGAAGCGTTTACACATGATAGCCTCGGACAAAACACATTCCCGAGCATACCTACTAAGTCTAACAAATTTTCGCTCGTAATCAGTAACTGACATAGAACCTTGCTTAAGCTCAAGAAATTCCTTCCGTTTTTGATCAACAAATCTCTGACTGATATACTTTTTCCGAAACTCAGTTTGGAAAAACTCCCAAGTTACTTGCTCTCGGGGCACAACAGAAGTCAGAGTACTCCACAAATAGTAGGCAGAATCGCGTAGCAAGGAGATAGTACACTTTAGGCATTCATCGGGTGTACAAGATAGCTCATCGAGTACCCAGATAGTGTTGTCCAACCAAAATTCAGCTTGCTCGACATCGTCGCTATCCGTAGCTTTAAATTCAGTAGCCCCATGTTTTCGGATTCTGTCAACTGGGGGCTTATTTGACCTTATTTGGTCAGTTTCCGGAGGTATTGTAGGTGCGGGGGTGGTATTAGTCGGGAATGGAGGTTGTGGAACAGCCGTATTAGTTCGAATGTATTGGTTGAACCAATCATTCATCAAGCTATAGAAAGCTTGTCTAGCTTCATCATTCGGGTTACTAGCATTAGGTTGAGAGTCCGCCGGCGCTGTCCCTTGTGCGGGAGCAGGCGCTACACTCTCAAGATCATCAGCTACCGCTCGGTCGGGATCGTGATCCATTACTATAAATAAACACATTTACAATTGTCAGAAATCACCACACTATCAAATAATCACATAAAATGGCATGTATAGCTAGACCCAACGCATTACGGTAGTCCTAGAATCAACTAAACCGTAGCTCTGATACCAATCAAATGTAACACCCCGAACCCGCGATCGTCACCGGAGTCGAACACGAGGTGTTAACAGACTTTAAACCACTTATAAAAAAATTTCCCAGACACTGCCAATCTGCGTACTAGTCTCTTAAAAAATCATATCTTGAGTTCAGAAACTCGGAATCCAGTTCCGTAAATTTTCCCTGAAACTAGACTCATATGACTATCTACATATTTTTTTCTAGAATTTTTGGTTGGGCCAATTAGTACAGTTTATTAGTCAAAGTCTCCCATGTTACAGGGATCGACTACACTGACCTTTGCGCATTACGACTTGGATATCTCCCTGTACAGGGCTTCAATACTGATGTCGTTTGTTTCTATAGAAACTAGACTCAAAGAGGAATCTATACATATATGGCATGACTCCTAATTATCTCCGGTTAATTTATAATGAATTTCCAAAGTCAAAACAGGGAATCCAGAAACCGTTCTGCCCCTGTCTTACGAGAACCTGAATATCTCTTAACATACTGTCCATATGATCGTTTCGTTACTTTCCTATGAAAATATATTCATCAAGGTTCGTTTACATAATTTATTCACTATTTAATTCCCTTCCTACTATTTTTAGTGATTTTCCAAATCTACATCACTGCTGCTGTCAGCATCTGCCTTTAAGGTAGACTTTACCTATTTCATAGTTTCCATGATTCAACTAGCCCTTTTAGCATAAATAGCACAAATTATGATAGTGATTAACCATTCCCATGGCCAATCCTTGTTAAGCATATCCACACCTCTCAATAACCATATCCATACCAAATGATTATAACATTATACTCAAACATATATAAGCCATTTTCGCATGGCTATCCAAAATTATACAAGTCCAAAGGGTCCATGACCCCCAACAAAAAGGGTAGTCCTATACATGCCATTTCGAAGTTCAACCAAAATTGTACCAAAAGGGGGGCTTTGATAGTGTGGGCGACTTCGACTTCAAAATCCCGAGTCCGATAGCTGGAGAACCAAAATCTATAAAACAGAGAATCAAGGAGACGGAGTAAGCAATTTATGCTTAGTAAGTTTTGAGCAAGGGATTCCAGCACAACAAAAGTATAGCATTCATGTAGCTAAACGGATAATTTCATATGCACAATTTTTCAATATCATACTTACTTCACATTACCAACCCTTTTATTCATACACAAAGATCAACTTAGCCAAAGGCCGGTAGCTCATTTATCAACTGAGCGAATACTTATTTGTAAGGGCTCAATTAATTCAAAGCACATACGAAACATACCTTAATGTTGGGATGTTTCAAGCGTATTAACTGAAATTTTTACAGCAAGATCATTCATTCCCAAATCACGTACCTTCGGAATTTAACCGGATATAGCTACTCGTTCAAATGCCTTCGGGACATAGCCCGGTTATAGTAACTCGCACAAATGCCTTCGGGACTTAACCCGGATTTAGTAACTTGCACAAATGCCTTCGGGACTTAACCCGGATTTAGTAACTCGTACAAATGCCTTCGGATCTTAGTCCGGATTTAGTAACTCATACAAATGCCTTCGGATCTTAGTCCGGATATGGTCACCTAGCACAAAGCCTTCGGGACTTAGCCCGGACATCATTCAAATAACCATGCACATTTAACAATAAATCATGGCACATTCGTATTTCGTTTTCGTTAGCAAAACTCAAACACAAGACACTTATCATTCTTGCAATTTCGGCTCAATAGCCACACACAAAGAGCATGATTTTGATTTGCTTAAAACATGATCTAATCAAATCATAATTTAAGCTCTTTTACTCAAGAACTTACCTCGGATGTTGTCGAACGATTCCGATAGCTATTCGACCACTTTTTCCTTCCCTTTATCGGATTTAGTTCCCCTTTGCTCTTGAGCTTAATTAAACAAATAAATTGATTTAATCATTTGAGCATCGAAAAGAGGAACACATGGCACTTAGCCCATATTTATACATTAGACATTAAAGTCACATATGTACGGAAATCATGAATCAAACTCAACATTTTAGCTAATTTTCCCCCTTGGCCGAATTTTCTAAGCCAAGGCAAAAGCATCAATATGCTTGCCTCTAACCGAATACATGCAACACCAATCTCCTTCCTATGGCCGAATATGCATGTCTATGTTGGGGCCGATTGCAACACTTAATACATTCTACAAGTATGGTCACTTGTATTGACTAAACACCATTTTGTTTCAAGTTCAAAACTTGGCTAATACACACATATATACACTAGTAAAGCATCCTCTCCCTTTCCATCAATTTAACACATGCATTACTCATTAATATACAAAAGTTATATTCGGCCTTAGCACACAACTTGCTAGCCGATTCTTCTCCATCTAGCAACCAATGCACATATGTGCTCACTCAAAAATGCTAAAAAGAAGATTCAAGAATCATCAATCCACCATCACATGCATCATTAACAAGCTTCATATTTAGCATGCAATGGCATTAACACAAAATCCACCTAGGCTGAATATCATCCCCATGACATAGCAAAGATTTGAACCATGGGCTAATTAGAACTCAAGCTAGCAACTAAAAACATGCATGAATCTCATGGCACAACCTCAAACATACCTTGATCTAGATACAAGTATGGCCAAACCTCCTCCTAATCCTCTTCCAAACCAAACATGAAGCAAGAACTCCTTCCTCCTTCCTTAGAATTTTCGGCCAAAAGAAGATGAAAAAGGATGAACAAAATTTTTCTTTTCTTTTCTTTTACTCACGGCAATGGGGGGGCATGGATGAGACCATTCTTTTTTTTCATCACTCCTCCCTTTCATTATTTAATTACCATGCTCATTATTTTATTGTTTCCACCCATGATGCACCAACACAACATGTCTATGACATGTCTTGCCCATCACACTTGGTCTACCATACTTGTCATGGCCGGCCACTACTAATAGAGGGGGGAAATTGACATGCAAGTCCCCCCTTTTTCAACATGCACTAATAGGTCCTTATGCTTTGACCTATCACATTTCAAAATTTTCTCACATAAGTCCTATTTACTAAAACTCACATGCAATCGACTAAATCGAAGCTTGAAATTTTCACACATTCATAATTACATATTCTAGACAATAAATATCACATTCGAACATTTCGGTGACTCGGTTTAGCGGTCCCGAAACCACTTCCCGACTAGGGTCAATTTTGGGCTGTCACACAGTATGTACCGGAATAAAGTGAGCCGATTTTGTCAATCTATCAACAACAACCCAGACGACATCTTTCTTTTTCGGAGTCAAAGGAAAACTCGTCACGAAGTCCATCGTAATTCTATTTCATTTCCACTCGGGTACCATCACTGGCTGAAGAAATCCTGAAGACACTTGGTGTTCGACTTTTACTTGTTATCAAATCAAACATCTCGAAACAAACTCTAAAATATCTCGTTTCATGCCTGACCACCAATACAATCTCTTCAAATCATTATACATTTTCATACTACCTGGATGAACTGATAAACAACCATTGTGTGCCTCATGTAAAATTTTCGAATAAGTTTATCATTTTTCGGTACACATACTCTATCCCGGAACATTAAACAATCATCTGAGCCAATCCAAAATTTTGTATCACTCCCTGATTTACACTGAGCTCTTTTGGCTTGCAATTCACTATCATTTTTCTGAGTTTCACAAATTTGTTGAATAAATACCGGTCTAGCTCTTAACTCGGCCAAAATTGAACCATCATTGGAAAAAGTCAATCTCGTATTCGTAGCTCTCAAAACAAACAAGGACTTTCTGCTCAAAGCTCTGCGACTACATTTGCCTTTCCCGGATGATAGTCGATCACTAGTTCATAATCCTTCAGTAACTCAAGCTATCTCCGTTGTCTCAAGTTCAGATATTTCTGAGTCATCAAATACTTTAAACTCTTATGATCTATAAAATTATGAAATTTCTCACTGTACAAATGATGTCGCCAAATCTTCAAAGCAAAAATGATGGCGGCCAATTCCAAGTCGTGTGTCGGATAATTCTTCTCTTGTAGTTTCAACAGTCTCGAGGCGTAAGTTACCACTTTGCCCTCTTGCATCAACACACCACCCAAACCATTCAATGAAGCGTCACCATAAATTACAAATTCTTTTCCCGATTTAGGTTGTACTAAAACTTGTGCCTCAGTTAATAATGCTTTCAATTTCTCAAAACTTTTCTGACATTTTTCGGACCATTCAAACTTAACATCTTTTTGCAACAACTTGGTCATAGGAGTATCAATCATCAAAAATCCTTTGAAAAATCATCGGTAATAACAGGCTAAGCCCAAAAAGCTTTTAACCTCAGATACATTCCTTGGCGGTTTCCATTCAACAATTGTCGAAATCTTATTTGGATAAACCCGAATACATCACCTGAAATGATATGTCCCAAAAATCTGACTTCTTGGAGCCAAAACTAACTTTTACTGCAAATAATTTCTTATCCCTTAATGTCTGCAATACAGTTCTCAAGTGCTCGGCATGCCCGGACTCGTCTCTAGAATAAATTAGAATATCATCGATGAATACAACCACAAAATTATCTAAATACAGTCGAAAAATTCTATTCATCAAGTCCATAAAAACAATAGGTGCATTAGTTAGTCCAAAAGGCATAACAAGAAATTCATAATGCCCATACCTTGTCTTGAAAGCAGTTTTCGGCACATCCGACTCTTTAACTCTCAACTGATAGTAGCCAGATCTCAAATCAATCTTCGAGAATACCGTTGCTCCTTTCAATTGATCAAACAAGTCATCAATTCTTGGAAAAGGATACTTTTTCTTTATAGTTACCTTGTTGAGCTGTCGGTAATCGATACAAAGTCTCATAGATTCGTCTTTCTTCTTTACAAATAGCACTAGAGCACTCTAGAGAGAAAAACTCGGTGACGCAAAACCCTTATTTGTCAACTCTTGCTATTGAGCTTCTAATTCTTTCAATTCAGTCGGAGCTATCCTTGCCATTGAAGTAGCTTGAGATTTAAAACTCGAATATTGCTTTCCACGATCTTTGTGTGAACACCCAGCTGGTACATTCGAACGAGAATTCATTTCTCTTGATTTCTTTGACTAAGATTGAAATGACTTACTCATAGGCCTTTTTTTGCATCTTTAGCCTCACTCACAGCTTTTCTTTTCTCTTTACTTAGCTCTTCGGCTTTGCAAGCTCACTCAACCAGCACAACAAATTCTTTTAGTTCTAAGATTCCAACTAACAATCGGATGTCCTCATTCAGTCCATTTTCAAACCTTTTACACATAATAGCCTCGGAGGAAACACACACTCGAGCATACTTACTGAGCCTGAAAAATTCTCACTCATATTCTGTCACTGACATTCGACCCTTTTCAGCTCAAGAAATTCTTTACATTTTTGATCGATGAATCGCTGACTGATATATTTCTTTCGAAATTCCTCTTGAAAGAATTCCCATGTAACCCTCTCTTTAGGTACCACAAATACTAGCGTCTTCTAATAGTGATATGTTGTGTCCTTCAATAACGATATAGCACATTTCAAACATTATTCGGGTGTACATGATAACTCATCTAATACTCTGATAGTATTCTCAAGCCAGAACTTGGCTCTTTTGGGGTCATAATCTATATTAGCCCTAAATTCCTCAGCCCATTGCTTTCGAATCTTATTAACCGGAGCTTATTCTGTCTTACCAAATCCACACCTTGAGGAACTACAGGAATCGATTGGGGATAAGGAGGGGGTGGAGGATGTAGAGCATTCAGATTTGTTCGAACAAACTCCGAATACCACTCATTCATTATGTGGAGGAAGGCTTCTCTAGTCCCTCCTCCCTGACTGATCGTGGGAGGTCTATTTTCAGATGACGTTGCCCTTTGAGCCGGAGCCGGCACATTACTTTCTACATCATCAGTTACAGCTTGGTCAGGATCCATTTACTATATAAAAACATAGTTTAAAATTGTCAGGAGTCATCACACTATCACAGTTCATATATGGCATATATAGCTAGACTCTTACACATGCTACGTTAGTCCGAGAATCTACTAAATCGTAGCTCTGATACCATTAAATGTAGCACCCCTTACCCGCATTTGACGCTGGAACAAGGTACGAGGCATTACCAGACTTAAAAACAAGTAAACATACATTTTTGAGACATACATTTTCGAGCCATACATTTGTGTCCAAATTAAAACTTTTTGTATTTAATCATAGAGTCTCTGATACGAGCCTACGAGGCCCAAAACATGCTTTGGAAGTGGTTCTGGACTAAACTGAGAACTTTAGAAAATTTCAAAACTACTTAGAAAATTTTTCACTAAATAAGGGTCATACGCCCATGTGGATATGGGACACGCCCGTGCCCTGAACCCGTGTAACTCTCTGTTTGTCACTCAAGAAAAAATAAAAGACACATGGCCAAGTCACATGCCCATGTGCTAGGCCATGTGGTTAATTTAAAAAGTATGATTTTTCATAAAATAGGTGCAGACTTCACACGCCCGTGGCGGAGGCCGTGTCGTCCACACGTCTCTGGCCATGTGCTCAATTCTGAGCATTCTGTTTTGCAAAAATTTGGGTGCAGAGGACACACGGCCTAAACACATGCCCATGTCACGGCCTAGAGACATGCCTGTGTGTCTACCCGTGTGGACAAAAATAAGGCTATTTACTAATCCATTTTGCCACCCTTTGATGCATACAGCTACACAACTTTGACATTCCTGTTGAACACTCAAAATATTAACGGATACTCGAAAATGTTGCACACAAGTTGTAAATGGAAAAATATACAAGATTTTTCTTGTGTAATTTATCACCTTTTTACTTAAATCCGTCGTTAAAACTAAGTAATTGTTTAATAAATTAATAAATATGTGAAAATTTGAAATTAGGACATAGAAATTATTAAAATGTGATTTTATGCTTTATTATATAGTTTTCATGCAATAAATGACATATATTATATTAATTTTAATATATTATATATTTTTTAGAAATAAAGTGGGACATACATGATGAAATTAAATAATAAAATATAAAATTATATTTAATAATTCATTTTAAAATATTTCATTAATAATTTGGGTTTTAAATTAATTAATTAAATTGGATAAATTTTATTCTTTAGTCCTCTAACTTGTTGATTTATTCTGGATAGGTCTAATAGCTTTGTTGGATTACAAAACCGTCCAAATTGGGACCAAGTCAATCCAAAATTCGGCTGCACATGGCTGTCCATAAACCACTTTTTGGTTTAATTGCATAAGGTCCTTGAATAGTTGAAGAAATTAGAGATTTACCTGAAGATTTGCACTTGACCGAGTCTCAGTCCTGAGTTGTTGTGGCACTCAAATTGACCAAAAGTCAAGAAAAAAATAAGCTCAACTTCCTCAATTTATGGCCGGCCACCCATGGAAGATGCTTCAAAAGATGAAAAATCCTATTTTTAGTAAACTATCCCCCTCTCCTCACCTATAAATAAGACTTCATTCTCACATTTCTAATCATCCCTCATCCCTCATCATTCATCATTCATCATTCTATCCTCTCTAAATTCTCTTAGCATTCTTCTTTTCTCCCCACGCCTATCATAATCTTTTCATAAATATTTTAGCATTTGAGCCTTTTAAAGGACCCTTGGTCAGCCACCTTGAAGAGCCATCAACAAAGGAGCAAAGCAAAGGAATGAAGGAGCGTCGTCAGTTAGAGTCTTGGGTGACAGCCACTCTAAATTGGGTTCAATATTTCTTTTCTTTAATTTAATTTAAAAATGTTTGCTATGTGTTCAATGTTCTTGTTTACAACAATTATAGATTAAGATGATTGCTTTGATTAAATAATATTCATTACATTCATGCTTATAATGTTTGTGCCTCAATCAATCATGTTTTCAATTAAAATCAAGTTTGTATTTCGTTGAAATGTACCTGAATTAGCTGAGCGATCCTAACCAGACGACGACTAGTGGACACATAATTGAAATGTGCATGCTCAATTTAGATCCTAACCCGATTAAATTGCAGTTTGCATAACAACCCTAACTAGACTCTGTTATCTGCATAGTTTTAGATTTGTGTGATTAAATTGTTTCAAACCTAACACGTTCCTATTACCTCACACGAATGCTAACAAACCCTTAGTAAATAAGTGTAACACCCCTAACCCATAACCGTCGCCGTAATAGGTTAAGAGGCATTACCTAACTTATAACTCAAATCAGAACCATCATACAATAAATATCATTTCATTACTAATAAAGTCATTCATTCACATTCAATATTCACATAAAATCAAGTATACAAAGATGAAACATGCATTCGGGATTAAATTGATAACATATGAAAGTTTCCAAACTAATAAGAAATTTTCCAATTTTAAAAGGTCACACGCCCGTGTGATCAGGTCGTGTGCCTTACACGGCCTAGACACACCCGTGTGTCAAAGCCATGGCAAAACAGAGCATGCATACTGACTTTTCCCCACGGCCAACAGACATGCCCGTGTGCTATAGCCGTGTGATACTTAGCTAGCTACTGACTTAAGCCCACGGCCATAAAGCACGCCCGTGTTCCCTGACCGTGTGGCATAATGCAGGCTTGGTTTAAGCCAACTTGCCACCCCTTTTTGGGTCAATCTTACAAGCAATTTAAACAAGCATAGTTCTACCTCCAATTCAGCCAATCTTTATGCTATGGCATTCATCATTTATAACATAACAATATCAACCATTTCTCTACTCATTAACCTTATCAATTCATACTAAACACAAGGTATATTCATACCCAAAACATTTCCTTCTATTCATCATCCAAAACCAAACTAAATCTACCAAAACTTGCCAACATTTACCATTTATTTTGTCCAACTAAAACATACCACAATAGCATATTAACATCACATACCATAAGCCATTCTCAACTTTGGATTCAAACACAAACTAGCCAAATCACATGGCTAAATATATTTATACATCACAAAACATACTTCCTTAACTACTAGCCTATACATGCCATACTTCAAAATATACAATTTCAAAAGTACCAAAATGAGGTTCAATAGTGTGGCGACGATCCTTGACAATCCCCGAGCTTGTAGCAGCCTTGAAATCTATAAAAAAATAATGCAAACACACACCAAGAAAGCTTTCAAAAGCTTAGTAAGCTCTTACCAAAATATTAACAATAAGGAATATGAAACATCATCACATAAATACTTATAACATCTCAACTCATCCATCAAATTCAAGCCAACACCAACTATATGTTTATATATATTCAATAAACTTTTAAACATTTTACCACTTACCTCATGGGTAACAAACTTACCAGAATAATTTCAGATTTATTCTTTTTCAATCTCACCTTTTGTTCGAGTACTTTAAAACTTTCCAAAGATCATAATCACCTTAAATATCCGCACACTTAGTGCTTAGAGATTAACCGAAGCTAGAACGATCCTGTAACACCCCTTACCCGTATCCATTACTGGAATAGGGTACGAGGCATTTTGTAGTTTACTGAACATTTTCAGATAATTCTAGTCATTTATTATTCATATTTTGAAAATGTTCATAACGTCTCTCTATTGGGCCCTCGAAGCCCTAAACTTACATTAAAAACCAACCGGAATTAAATTGGGATCATATAAATTTTTTTTTCGCAAAATCTTAAATTTTATTTTCATCTAAGTACTTACCATTTCAATGCTCCCTATAAATAAACATGTTACCATTCAATCAATAGCTTGGCACTTGTCTAAGCGTCAAACAACATCATTGTTAGTATACTTGCACATATTTCATATAAATTCAACATTGATATCCTTATTTTCTCGACATGTCACACTTGAGTTTAATAATTCTCTTTACTTACATAATTTCCTTGTATCAATATATCAAAGATAATCATATATGTACATGTCATGAAACATATCATTCTCTTACCGTTTCTTCATAAGTATATATCAATCATTTCATTCAATATTTCATGCTCCATCATTTTCATATATTTTATGTATATTTATTCCGGTAAAGTTTATATTCCATGTACTTATTCTTATTTCGTTTATCTATCTTCATAATTATTTCATACAACTATTTTGTACATATATTTCCATATGACTAGTTCTTGTAAACATTTCACACAACCATTTCATATAACCATTCGTCATCTGATACATATTACCTGAATATCAATTGTTCAATAGATGTCATAGCGTCTCCCATCCACGGTCTTATTTATCTTTAACATGATGCCATAGTGTCTTTCAACTATGGTCTTACTTATTTTCTATCATGTTGCCATGGTATCTTTCAACCATGGTCTTATTCATTTTCCGTCATGTTGCCATGGTATCTTTCAACCATGGTCTTACACATTTCATTTCAAAGAGCACACTTCCGCGAACCTCATCCTCATAGTGGGATTACCAGTCCAGGCTAAATCCCCTGTAATATAAACTCATAGAGTATTGTCGGAATTACCAGTTCAGGCTAAATCCCCTGCAACGACAATTACTTTAATGAGCTTGGATCTGAATTACCAGTCCAGGCTAAATTCAGACCCTAATTCGGATTACCCGTCCGGGCTAAATCCATTTACACGTATTCTTCGGGAGGGCTATATCAGGATAGGATTACCCATCCGGCTAGATCCTTTTTACCGTCAATTCCTTTTCAAAGATCCATCGAATTTTCCTTTCATTCAATTGAGATTTCTTCCCCTTTTATCAAATATGTTAATGTTTCACCAATTTTCATACAATGAACATTCAAATCATATTCATATCAAAAACATACATTTCAAGCATTTAAGAATATAATTCAAGTTACACGAACTTACCTAACGAAATTGCAGAAATATCACGATTCAGTGCATTTTGGTAATTTACCATTTTCCTGATTTTCACTCGATCTTAAATTGACAATTTCATTCAATTTATTAATTTAGATAATAAAACAATTCATTCCTTCAATTTGGTCATTTTTGACATTTTTACAAAATTGCCCCCTGAAGTTTTACTTTTATTCAATTTAGTCCTTAAGCCTAAAACATGCAAATTAGCCATGCTAGCTGGATATTCATAAATATTTTCATTCTCCTCCTCTCCATTCCACATCCTTAATGTATATAACACACTTGTAAGTAACATCATCTATAATTTTTATTATTTACTTTTATGAATATTCAAGCTGTCCATCTGTGTCATAGTTACTAAATTATTTATATCTGGAGCTATAGAACTCCAAATTAAGATCCGCTCATTTTCCTTGAAACTAGACTCATATATCTTCTTACCATAAATTTTTTAGAATTTTTGGTTTAGCCAATAAGTACAGTTTATTCTTAAAAGTTACCCCTGTTCTGCTGTCTAACAGTTCTGACCCTTCGTCACTAAAAATTAATTTTCTCCTCGTACAGAATTAAAATGATATTATCGTTTATTTCTCTTGAAAATAGACTCATTCAGGATTCTAAACATATAAATTTAAGCCCTTAAATATTTCTATCCAATTTTTTTTTTGGAGGGAAACCCGAATTCATTCTGACCTTGTCTCACAAAATTCATTACATCTCATGATTTACAAATCCATTGCTTACACCGTTTCTTCTATGAGAAACTAGACTCAATAAGATTTAATTTCATATTTTTTTGATATTCTAATTCGATTTATAAAATTTATGGTGATTTTTCAAAGTTAGTCTACTGCTGCTGTCCAATATTGTTTTAGTGCAAGCTGTTTATTACCATTTTTTTCCTTAAGTTTTAATAAATAACAATTTCGTCCCTACTCAATTAGCCTCTCAATTGAGCTGATTTTTCTCAATTAAAACTTTATTCTATCACTTTAAACTACTTTACAACTTTTGGAAATCATAATTTCAGCACTAGACTTTAATTCCAAACATTTTCACAATTAAGTCCTAAAATCAATTTCCATTAATTTTACTTGATAAAATTATCATATATTAAAATTAAAGCTTCAATTCTATGTTTATTCATCATATTCTTCCAGCACTCATCCATAATAACTTTAAAAATTAGCCATGAAATCAAAAACTAATGAAAAAGTAAGTTGGACCCAATTGTAAAAGTCCAAAAACATAGAAATTTCAAGGAGAAAGCAAGAATTAAACTCACATGTAGCTAGAGAATGAAAACCAGCTTGAACCCTCTTCCATGGCTATTTTTCAGCTATTGAAAATAAAGAAAAATGAAGAGAATTCTAGATATTCCAATTTAGTCCCATTTTTATTTAGCTAATTTTGGAAATTTTCTAATTTTGCCCTTATTTCACCCTTTTCCTGATTTTTCTCAGCTATTGTCGTTCAAAATATCTCCTTTAGGCTTATTTGCACTTTAGGTCCTTCCTCATTTGACAATTGAGCTATTTAATCCTTTTAACAACTTTTACACCTTTTTCAATTAGGTCCTAACTAATTCATTCACTTTACTAACTTAATTCATACTCTATTTCTATTCAAGTTCCATCCCAACTCAAATTTAACTACTAAATTTTCAGCTTATTTAACTAGTTTTGAAATTTCCTCAAATTAGCCCTTCAACATAAAACTTATGAATTACTTTACAATTCAATCCTTATTTCATTTCTAACTTGAATTTCTATCAATTTAATCCTTATTTCATCATTTTACTCAACATGAACATTATCTAGAAATCTAATAACTTTCAAAATATCAACTTAATTTCATCAAAATCTTATTCCAAAACTTTTAAAACATCAAAATTAAAAGAAAATGACTTAATTGACTTACCTATTAAACTTCAAAGCTTCACACTTTCAATTTTCTCTTTTTCTTCTTTCTTTTCTTTTTTTCTTTCTTTCCTTCCGCTGCTCTCTGTTTCGTTTGCTTTTTCTTCATTTCTATTCTTTTTTTTTCTTTCTTTATTTCCTCTTATATATATGTATATACACATGTATTTATATTTAAATAATAAGTATTATTTATTTATTCATGTGTATATTATTAGTACATTTGTATCCATTTATAACCATACATTTGTCATGATTTAATATATTTATCATATAAAATCTTATAATATAATTATTTAATTAATAAATATCTTTTATAATTAATAAATATCCATTAATAATTAAATACTTATATTTATTTCTATATATTTGTCTTTACACTAATTTATTTATCATATAAATATCTTATAATATAATTATAATAAATTAATTTAATATCATTTATTACTAAAAATATATATATTTTATAACTAAAATCTAAGTAAAAATCTTGGATTTTTTTTACTTTTTATGCCGCCTCACTTATACTAAATGGCGTAATTCCCATTTTGGTCCTTTTTATTTTCTTTTAATCTATAATTAAACTTTCACACTTTATTCAATTTAATCCTTTTATCCAATTATCCTTAATTAAGCTAAATTGACTTAATTAAACTCTAATTAACCACTCAATTAACTTTTTTAAATATTTTTGACAAATATTTATGGATCCGTTTTTCAGTACGGAGACTCAAAAATACACTTTTCCGATAACCGTAAAATTCGGGTTATTACATTATTTATCTTTTAAAATTCTATCCTTGAGTTATCATTTAATTTGGTAAAATTGCAATTTAGTCCCTCATAGTTCTTCACCTAATCAATTTGGCCCTAATCCATCCATTTCCCTTAGTTTCTAGATCATTCCACCCTTAAAATAATTACACTGTTGGTCTTTCAGCTTTTTCATATTTACACTTTAACCCCTCAAAATTTGAGTATTTACTCTTGTACAACAAAACTTTTCTCACTTTTACAATTTAGTCCTTTCTTGAATTAATATATCATAATATATTTCCCAATATTGACATAACTCAAAATTTCCCTTTTTGTCACTTTATTTCCTTATTTTACTATATCACAGATAATATTTTACTGTAAAATTTTCGGGATATTACAGATCCCGCACACTTAGTGCCATCTCAATTGACCGAGAATAAATCAGTATCGCACACTTAGTGCCTTCTATAGCCGAAGCTATGCCAACTCGCACACTTAGTGCCATTTATAGCCGAAGCTATATTAAACCGCACACTTAGTGCCAATCATAGTCAAATATCATTATACTCGAAACGTAATCAAATATCTATACAATTTATGCATTACCCTCGCAATAAAACATATCTTTAATAGCATTTATTATGTACGAACTTACCTCGTACTCGAAGTTGTCGACTTGAATGTTTATTCAACAATCTTCGACTTCCTTCGGTCTAAATCTGAATTCCTCTTTTGTTGATCTATATGTATTCAAAATTAACCCTTTTATTCACCGAATCATTCAAAACAATCCATATACACACAATTAGGGCATTTTTCAAATTAGCCCTCACATTTTTATATTTTGACATTTTAGTCCCTAATTCACCAAATCACCAAATACACAAAATTTGAATATAGTCATGCTTGGCCGAATTCTCCTAGCTCTCATACAAATCCATACATTTCATTTATTTCACATTTTAGTCCTTCAAAATAACATTTTTACAATTTAGCCCAAATTACTCAATTTCACAAAAAATTCAAAGACAATACATGTAAACCCAACATCAAGCTTTCATATTTCAACATATAACATCACCAAGCTCATAAATTCATACATGGTACATTTCCAAATCATCAACAATCTCATGAATTTAAGCATGGGCTAGCTAAAACATTTAACAACGATCACAAAACGTAGAAATTATCAAAAATCGAGTCAAAACCATACCTTAATTTAGTTTGGAAGTAGCCGAATATCAAAACACAAGAACCCTAGCCTTTCTTTCTTTTGTTTCAACAAAATGGGATGAAAATAATATGAATTGTGGCTTTTGTTTTATTAATATAAACTTAATAATAAATTTCCAAATTTAACCTTACTAAATCACTTAAAATCAACTTAATGGATGGTCATAAATGTCCATTATACAAGGAAATGGCTTAATAACCACGTAAGGACCTCTCAAATATAAATCCAAGTCAACTAAGCACTTTTAATGTGACAGCCCTAATTTGACCCTAGTCAGAATGTGGTTTCGGGACCACAAAACCGAGTCATAAAATTTATTAAAAAAATTAAATTAATTTTTATATCTTCTATGTGTGAAAAATTTGATGTTTTAATTTAGTCATATGAATGTGAATTTCACTTGAAAGGATTTAGTTGAGAAACTTAGAAAATATGTTAGGTAAATGTGTGAGGACCAAGTAATTTTCAAAGTATGAAAGTTTGGGTTTGCATGGCAAAATGCCCGATATACATTAAGTGGCCGGCCAAGTAATGATGTTCCTCCACTAAGTTTAATTTAATCATAATATTCTATTGATAAGTGATTATAATATCATAAATAATATGAATAAAAAAATAAAAAAAGGAATAAAAGAAGAAATAAAAAAATAAGTGTTCATCTTCTTCTTCTTGCGAAAACCGAAACAAAAGGAAAGAAAAGTTGAACTTACACTAAGGTAATTCGGCACCCTCTTTTGCTAGTTGGAGGTAAGTTTTGAAGTGATTTTGAAATCTTTTTTAAGTGTTTAAGTTAATTGTTAAATGCATTTCTTGGCCATGTCAAGAAAATCAAATTTCTATGGTGGTTTGGGTACTAGGCCGTGTATCAAGATGTTAGAATTAGAGGTTGTTTTCATGTTGAATTGAATAAGTAGATGTTAGAATGAGGTTAATCTTGTTGAATTGGTAGTTGGGTAATACTTTGTGCATTCGGCCATTTGTGGTTTAAATGGAATGTTCATTTTATTTTTACTTTCTTGTATGAAAAAATGGTTCAAATAAGTGTTAAGGCTGAATGAGTCATGGCAGATTAGTTAAAGTGCAAAATTCATGTTTATGGGGTAATTTGAGCAATTGACCGAGACATGGATGAAGGAATAAGATTTATATTTTTTTATGTTTTAGGAGTGAAAGGCATAATGAAAATTGAGTAAGTTTTAATGTGCATATTTTAGTTTAAGTGTTATGGAGATTTTGGCTAAGATAGTTTGGTATGTGTGTTTGCCGAATTTAGATTAAGATTGTTTGAGTGACTTAATTTATGTATTGAAAATTTATTTGAGTGATTAAAATGGGCATTTAGATGTTGAACTCATGAAATTAGAAGTATATGAGCTTGATAGTATTTAAATGAATACTAACCGAAAATGAGTTTAGCTAATTAATTGACAAATTATTGAGTAATGAAAAATTTGGAAATGTGAATTTGCTGAAATTTATCTTGTATATGTATCGAATTAATGGAATAGATGAGAAGTATGTTTGGATGTGCATTAAGTTTAAAGGTTAAACTTTAAATTGTTATGGCTTGGTTAATATTAGATGGAATACCGAATCTGTGTGTGTGTCTATGAGGAATGAATATGAATTGGGGCTACGATGATTGAGTTATTTTATTTGCTTAGTTGGAGCTCAAGATCAAAGGGAGCCAAGTTCAGCCAAAGGGAAAGCGAAAGCGGTTGAGTAGCTGATCGGAGTTGTTCATCCGACTAAAAAGATAAGTTCTTAAGTAATTTAAGTTACGGTTAATATTGCACATAAATGACACAAAATAAGTTGGATAAGAAAACATGGTATGTATGAGTTTTTGAAAATCGAATGTGAGATTATTGACCTATCTATGATATTGTGGTAACTATAGATAAGAAATATCAGCACTATGTGTGCAAGGTTATGCGGCACTATGTGTGCAAAAACTAAGTGGCACTATGTGTGAGAGATTACATGGCACTATGTGTGCGAGAAAACGTGGCACTATGTGTACGAATAAGTAAGAGCAATATGTGTGCGGACTTACAAATCGAGCGCTAAGTGTACGATATCGATCGTGGAGAATTACTTGTGCAAATGAAAATTCATTAAAACATTAAATTGGGAGTAATGAAATGTGCATGGATGCTAGACATGGGACTTGATTGTAATATGTATATTTATATATAATGCTTAGGAAGAGAGAAAGAAGAGAAAGGAAATCGGCTCAATTTGTATATAACTGAACAAAGATATAAATTAGTGATAAGTGAATCTAAATGAATTGGAGATTGGATTGATAGATGGAGCGGCTTGGTTTGTGCTTTCTTTAAATAATTGGACATTTTTTTGTCATTTATATATACGCCAGTGATTTGTATATGACATTTATCATGGTATTTTCAAATTGTGGTTAAATGTATAAGAGTACATAGTAAAATTTCGGCAAGTATGTACCAAATTCATAAGGTACGTATGTGACATAATATTTCCTTGTGATATTATGGTTGAATTCGGCTAGTATTGAATTGAAATTTTATTTTGCTAAGATAATCGGGTTATTACATTCTTGAAATTTCTTAGGACTTACTGAGTTAATAACTCACTTAATATGTTTATTGGTTTTGTATAGATCATATTGTCGAAGAAAGCTTGGAACCGTTATGAAGTCATCGCATCTTTTGACAACCTTTTGGTACCTTTGTTTAAAACTCTAGTAGACATTATGGCATGTATAGAATAATATTTTGAGAGGTTTGCTATTTTGATAGTATTGTATATAAAGCCATGCGAATATGGCTAAAGTTCTATGTATGGATTTGATAATGGTTTAGGTATAAATCTTGAAGTGTAATCAACTTGACATATAAGTTCATATTGTGATATGAGTGTGATTATGTTATGCTTGAACTAACATGTTAAGCATTTGAGATATATATTATGTATGTGTATTCGGTCAAGAGGAGAAGAATCACCAAATGAATAGAAAATTTTTAGTTGTATAATGTTATTCATTAAGCTCAAGACTTTACACTTTTACCCTTTTGTATTGCATACTATAGAAGTTACTCATAGAAACATGCTATTATTGTTAAAATTATTTAATTACATTGGATTCGAAATTATTGAAATTTAAAAGTGCAAATTTAATTCTTATGTACTCAAGTGTTCTATAGAGAAGTTGAGTAGGTTATGTTATGTGACCCTACTCCAGCATTGGACACGGGAATTAGGGTGTTACATTTAATATCTAGCACACAGCTTTTTCCTTTTACGCGATTAGATCCTTTTTACAAATTAAACACACAAACAATTAAATTTCCACTCGAGACTTTCACATATATCAATTCACTTATAATAGGCACGAAAAATAATATAAAAAAATATTTTTCTAACTTGGATATGTGGTCCCGAAACCACTATTCCGACTAGGGACAAAATCGGACTGTTACAATAAGGGTTAGTAAAATGCGTATTTACTAAGTAAAGGATTCCGAAAGGACCTAATGTGGTTTCCAAACTCATGAAAGACCTAGTTACCATGGAATGTTTTTTCAAATATGATTAAGCATGTCGATAATAAATTGAGTTTAATTAAAGTAATTGTCCTAGTTTATTTATGTTATAATTGTTGCAAATTGTGTTTAATTTTGCTAAAATCTATCTCATTCATATAGTTTGCATACTTGGCATAATTTGCATTAGGGATCATTGCATTTAGTTTAATATATTTTAATCATCACTTCTCAACTATATTGTGTTTTTATTTACCAAATTGTTAATATAATTTTACAAATTAAGTGACTTAGCACAAATACAATTCCTGTGGAGACGATAACTCGATACTTACTTATTACTTGATAACAACTTTGTACACTTGCACAAACCTACACGTTACTCAAGTGCCAAATATTTAGCCGAAGCTACCTCATATCTCATAATACATATATTCTCGTTTTCAAGCTATTCACGGGCTTGCTCACACAAGCTGTCAATTAGGACGTAGCAACATAGTGCTGCTCACACAAGCTGTCAGGTATCCGTAACACATGTCGGACTACCCAGCCACTGGTAGGATGTACAAGACTAGCACCCGGATCACATAAACACATGACCTCCTAGTGACATGTCACTCGTATCCTCTTCTATTCCTAAGGCTCAACCGGGAATTCTTGCTTGTCGAAACTTTATTGAATACTTCCAAAGAGTCAATCACAATTCATACAATATTAAAGCATTTAAAACATAAATATAACAATGCATTATTTACATACGAACTTACCTTGGTACAAAAATATTAGAATTTGACCTAGTTGTCAAACACTTTATTTTTCCCCCGATCTAGGTCCGAACTTCATTTTTCTTAATCTATAATAAAAAATTTAACTTATTTAATACACACATTGTTCAATTCAATCCAAAAATATAATATGGCAAAACTACATTTTTTCCCTAATGTTTCACATTTTTACAATTTAGTCCCTAGGCTCGTAAAATGATTTTCATCCAATTTCATCATTACCCAACCTAGTCAAATCTTTATCATACTCATACCAGCCCACATTTTTCATTCAATCACACTTTTACTACTCATTTTTGTAACTTTTACAAATAGGTCCCTTTTTGACATTTTTACCGAAAATCACTTAGCAAAAGTTGTTTTTCTAACAATGAACATGCATTTTCTACCTTTAGCAATCAAAATACACACATGCCTAACATGGTTCAAACCCTAGACCCTAATCATACCTCAAATTAGTGCTAGAAATAGGTAGATCGAGTTAGAACGACTTCAAAAATGTAAAGAGCATTAAAAATGGGGTAAGAACGGACTTACAATCGAGCTTGGAAGCTTGAAAAACCCTAGGTATGCCTCCTTAGTGACATTCGACCATGGGAGAAGAAGATGGACAAGATTTTGGTTTGATTTTTGCTTTTTAATTCATTTAATTACCAAATAACCAAAATGACCCTAACTTAAAACATAAAATTTCTCTTACTTCATGTCCATTTTTGTCCACTAACTTAACACCTCTAGCTTCTAGATCTCAAGTTTTACACTTTTTGCAATTTAACCCTTTTTTGCTAAATTGGGTGTTCAAACGTCAAAATTTTTGAATGAAATTTTCATAGAACCATTCCATAAAACTGTAGACCATAAAATATAAGAAAAATAAATTTTTCTGCATTGGATTTGTGGTCCCGAAATCACTGTTCTGACTAGACCGAAAATCGGGTTGTTACAGCCCGTGTGTGACACACGCCCATGTGGCTAGGCCGTGCGCACCCACAAGTGCCTTAAAACTCAAGTTTATTTTACTTAGACACTAAGCAACTCAATTACCAATTGTTTAATCTATTCAAAACACGATTAAAGATGCCCAAAATACACAAAATTCATCACCTAATGTGGCTAACCAATGTACCATCGTTGGCACCACATTTTATATGTTCAAATACATCAACAACACATCACACATTCAAGACTTTCATTCATATCACGCTTACCATTTTTGAACTAACTTTCAAACTTCTAAAGTTACCAAATATGAAGCTAAGCACATACCAAGAATTATGATAAGCTACCAAACTTTAAACTATCACATACCAAAATATAAACTAGGCTAGCATATCAATATAGCGTCAACCACAACCGTATACACATTTAACCATCATTTCACTAGCAATTAAGTTAACATCTTATAAACGATATCAACAAAAGCCTCCCTAGGTACATGCCATTACAAAATGAAATATCACCACACTTGAGCTTGGGATTTGTGATTTGATGCTGAGTCGACAATAATTTGAACAGTACCTAGCCAGCGTACGGAAAACAAAACCGCACGCTGAGTAAAACTGAGTGGTATTTCTATAATCCGAATAACATAACTTGATGTAAGTTTTTAAAATGCAAAACGCAACTAGTAAGCTATGTTCATGTGTTTCAATTCAATAGTATAATTTTTACTCATTCCTTTTTCACACCTACTAAGATTTTCACATGTTCAAATCTATAAGTAGATATATCAATGACATTTCATTTAACATTTGACTACATCATCTCATGCAATGGCATGATTCTTATCTTTGATCGATACTTGAATTCATTCAAGTTTTACATCTTAATTCATCATTTCATATTTCATTTCTCATCTCAGAATCATTTCTCATATTTTCCATTTCAATATTTTCTCATCTCATATTCATTTCTCATTTTTTCTATTTCAATATCAATCACATAAATTATTATTTTACTTTCCCCTATTAACATGACACGGACTCGGATGGATATGCAGATCCAACCAACACACCAGTTTGGCACCTAGTACCTCATCAGATAAATCCAAAGTAATAACTGCTCCTAGTGCTATATAAATTGACTCCTAGTGTCTCATCAGTTAAACCGAAGCAAATTGGCATCTAGTGCCTCATCGACTCGACGTCGAAGTAATCTTGAACTCTTCTTATCCTATGGCTTGCCATCTATATCCGGCTTAACCCGATACAATTAGCAGGGATTCATTTCACTTTTCAATACAGCCAATGTATCAATTTCATGATTATATATCATCACATATAAGCATATATTCAACTTGATAATAATCATATTTTTCTCAATACACATATATTCATAATCAATATATTTCATAATATACAAAATCAATCCATTTCATTTCAATTATGAATTTAATTCAATTCCCAAGTACCAAAGTACTCACCTCAATTGCTTACCATATGTAAACAATTATATATGCAATAATCTACTATTTAATTCGGATTATAAAAACACAAACTATGATTTCTGAGCTATTCGACGTCAATTTTATCCTTCCCCTTTTTACTCGAGGATTTCAGTACGAAATTAGCTACGGAATAAAACAATTAAATCACATTAATATTATACATTTCAACTTCACATTAAATTTTAATTTTCACACTCTATTTTTCTTATTTTTCAATTTAGTCCCTAAATCGAGACTAGTTTTAACCTTCACTTTTAAATTCATAATTTTATACTAATTTCATTCTAGACCACATTTAGCTTCCTCTTTTCCAATTCGACCCTTTAATTTCAATTTTTTTACAATTTAGTCCCTATTGTTCAAAATCAACAATTAATTCCACAATTTAGTCCTTTTCCATTACTAATTTAACAATCTATCTATTTAATCCCTAATACTTAAACTATTCAACAATGTCAACATCTAAAATCTTGAACAATACTAAAAATTACAATACGGGTCAGGTAGCCCTAAGTACCGGGATTCCAAAAACATAAAAATTATAAGTATAGGGACTAAATTGCACAACCAATTTGAGCTTGAACCTCAAACCCCCTTAGGTCGTGCATCCTTATTCTTTCGTTCTTTATTTCCTTTCTTTTTGTATTCTTAATATTTGCATGTGATTTGAATAGGTGATTCACATCTACTTAGAGCTATGGCTGATGCACTTCAACGGGTTACAAGAACTACATTTACGATAGGGCCTGCACCTACTGTTTAACGGTCCTATAAAAGAACTGTGGAGATATGGTGCGATTGAGTTTTTAGGGTTGAAAGGGGTTGATCTTTCAACAGCGGAAGTTTAGATTAAATCCACTAAACGTGTTTTGCAACAACTTGAATGCAACTTGCGCGAAAGTTTAATTTGTGCTTTTTCTCTGCTGCAAGAAGAAGCGTACACCTGGTGGCAGTCAATGACACGCCACGTATCTATTGAGCAGACCAATTGAGAATTCTTTCAAAAGGAATTTCAAAAGAAATACATCGAAGAATTAAACATAAAAGATAGAAGGCAAGAGTTTTTGCTGTTAAAGCAAATTGGGATGTAAGTAGCCGATTATGAACGAGAGTTTGTATGACTTACTAAGTATGCTACTAAATTTGTAGCATCTAACATCAAAAGTTGTAGGCAATTTTTACGTGGGCTACGTGATAAACTTCGGGTATAGTTGGTATTGCATCGGATTAAAGAGTTTGATGATCTAGTTGAATGTGCAAAGATGGTAAAACAAGCCTTGGGACTTGATAAAAAGGCTGAGGTTACTTGCACTTTTGGAAAGCAGTTTGGAGCTGCTAGCTCGCATCCATAACCAAAGCGAACCAAGGAATTTTGTGGTGGTTGAAAATCGACTTTTAAGTCTGATAGATTTGATAAAAACCTTGATTGACAACCGACTGTAACTACAAGTAGTGTGTAAAGTCCGTCCAGGGATGCTGATATTTCGAATTGTGAACATTGTGGGAAAAAGCACCATGCTGAATGTTGGAAGCTAACTTGGGCTTGTTTTCGCTGTGTATATATGGTGCATTTTGCTCGAGAGTGTCCGAAGAATGAGAATGCTACTCATGTTTCTTCTTAAAGGTCTGTGCTTTCATCTAGGGGTCGTGGAACAAGTCGCGGTAGTTCTTTTGCTAGAGGTGATGCTAGAAAGGGAAGCGATACTGTTACTCATTAGGTAGAGGCCAGAGTGCTAGCACGAGCTTATGTTGTATGGACATGTGAGGACGATGATGCTACCGACGTTGTGGTAGGTATCTTTTTATTGGATCCAGAACCTATTTATGCTTTGATAGACCTGGGATCTTCACACTCATATGTTAATGCTGAATTAGTTAAATCAGAAAGTTTAGCAGCTGATATGTCCAAAGTATCTATAGTGGTGTCAAGTCTTTTGGGACAGTCTGTAATAGTGGATTAGGTATGTAGGCAATGCCCGTTGGAAATACAAAATATAACCTTCCCTGTTGATTTGTTAATAATGCCATTTGACGACTTTGATTTAATTTTGGGAATTGATTGGCTTACTGAGCACGGGGTGATTCTGGACTATCGTAAAAATAAATTTGTTGTTCAGAGTGAATATGGTAACATAATTGAAGTCAATGGTGTTTGAACGAGTGGGTCAACTCATATCATTTCGACAATTAGAGTTAATAAACTTCTCAACCAGGGTTGTAAAGTTTTTCTAGCCTATGTTATCAACTTGAATTCTGATGATAGTTAGAGTAGTAAGATTCGTACCGTTTGTGAATTCTCCGACGTGTTGCCTGAGGAGTTACTAGGATTACCACCAGATCGAGAGGTTGAATTTGTAGTTGAAGTTTTCCTGGTGTAACTCTGGTGTCCATGTCCCCTTTATCATATGACACCCACAGATCTGAAAGAATTGAAGGGGCAATTGTAAGATTTGCTAGATCACGGCTTTATACGCCCTAGTATATCACCTTGGGGAGCTCCAGTATTATTTGTTAGAAAGAAAGATGGCTCAATACAACTCTGTATAGACTATCGATAATTAAATAAGTTGACGATTAATAATTGATACCCTCTACCTCATATCGATGACTTGTTTGATCAACTAAAGGGAGCTTATGTCTTCTCTAAGATCGATTTGAGGTCTGGTTACTATTAGTTGAAAGTACAAGATAGTGACGTACCTAAGAAGACATTTCACACGCGTTATAGCCACTATGAATTTTTGGTGATGCCTTTTGGCTTGACTAATGCTTCAACAGCATTCATGGGTCTCATGAACCGTATTTTCCAACCGTATTTGGATCAATTTGTGGTAGTTTTCATTGACAACATCTTGATCTCATCGAAATCTAAATGCGAGCAAGAACAACACCTCAGAACTGTTTTACAAGTGTTATGAGAGAAATAGTTATATGGAAAGCTTAGCAAGTGTGAATTCTGGTTACCAGAAGTTGTGTTTTTGGGACATGTTATCTCGGCAGATGGAGTTAGAGTTGACTTGAAAAAGGTTGAAATTGTTTAATGGAAAGCACTGAGAAATGTGTTAGAGGTTCGCAGTTTTCTTGGTTTAGCCAGCTATTACAAAAGATTCGTAAATGGATTTTCTGTGATAGCTTTACCGATGACAAAGCTGTTGCCTAAAAATGTTCAATTCGTTTGGAGCAATGAATGTCAAGAGAGTCTCGAGAAATTAAAAAAAATGTTGACTGAGGCACCGGTTTTAACTCTACCTGAATCAGTAAAAGATTTTGTGATCTATAGTGATGCCTCATTGAGTGGCCTCAGTTGTTTCCTGATGCAAGATGGAAAAGTGATCGCGTATGCGTCTCGTCAACTAAAAAAACATGAACGTAACTATCCGACGCATGACTTAGAGTTAGCTACGGTGGTCTTTATTTTAAAGATCTGGAGACACTATCTGTATAGTGAAAACTGTCACATCTATACCGATCACAAGAGTCTTAAATACCTCCTAACACAAAAGGAGTTGAATTTAAGACAACGGCGTTCGGTCAAGCTTCTAAAAGATTACGATTGTATTATTGATTACCATCTCGGTAAACCTAACGTCATAGTTGATCCATTGAGTAGAAAGACAACCATTGAATTGCGAGCGTTGTCTACTCAACTTAGTATCAATGATGATGGAGCTTGTTGGCCGAGTTGAAGGTTATGCCGATGTTGTTTGATCATATTAATGTAGTAGACATGGTTCAAAATGGTGCACTAGAAATTTTTAGTATTGATGATTGTGATTGTTTGAGATTTCAAAATCGAATCTGTGTTCCGAATGTTGCAGAATTAAAAGGGTTGATACTTTGCAAAGCTCATGATAGTCCTTTTACTTTGCATCTTGGAGGAACAAAAATGAATCACAACTTAGGAGATGTGTATTGGTGGCCAGGAATGAAAAGAGATGTAGTTGAGTTCATAGCTAAAAGCTTAACTTGTCAACGAGTTAAGGCAGAACATCGTTAACTCTAAGTCGTGTGTCAGATAGTTACATTCATGTGTTTCTATTGGTGAAAGGGTGTTTCCAAAAGTGTCACCCTAGAAGAAAGTTCTGCGATTTGGTAGAAAAGGAAAGTTGGGTCCTCGTTTTATTGGACTGTATGAGATCACTGAAAGAGTGGGACCCGTTGCGCATCAGTTAGTTTTTCCTATAGAATTATAGAAAATGTACGATGTTTTCCATGTGTCAATGCTTAGAAGGTATCAATCAGATCTGTCTCATGTTATTTCAACCGAAGAAATTGAAATTTATCCCGACTTGTCTTGTGAAGAAGAACCGGTCGAAATTTTAGCTCATGAGGTGAAAGAATTGCGTAATAAACATGTTCCGTTAGTAAAATTTTTATGGCATAGCCATAGTGTTGAGGAGGCGACTTCGGAACCGGAAGAGACGATGAGACCTCAATATCCCCACCTCTTGTCAGGTAAATTTTGGGGATGAAATTTAATTAGTGGGGGAGAATTGTAACGACCAGATAGTCGGGGGTGTCAGAAAACATATTTTTGGGACTCCATTTTCATAAACTGGAATTGTAATTAAATATTTACGAGTCCAATTTTCAAAAATAGAGTCTTGAAAATACGTTGTCCGACACCCTTGATTATCGGGTCGTTACAACAGCTATTTGACATATGATTTAGAGTTAGCCACTGTAATTTTTACTCTAAAAATTTGGATACATTATTTATATAGTGAGAAGTGTCATATTTATACCGATCACAAAAGTCTTAAATACCTCCTAACCCGAAAGGAGTTGAATTTGAGAAAATGTTGCTGGATTGAACTCTTGAAAGATTACGGCTGTGTCAATTATTATGATCTCGGGAAAGCTAATGTCATAGCTAACGCGTTGAACAGGAAAACAACAGTTGAGTTGAGGGCGATTTTTTCTCAACTGAGTATTAGAAATAATAGTATTTTATTAGCCGAATTGAAAATCAAGCCGATGTTGTTTAAACAAATCAAATATACACAACTTGTTGATACCAAGTTGTCTGAGAAAAAAAAGTTAGTTTAGCGAGACATAGTGGAGAATTTCATTATTGATGATAGTGATTGCTTACAATTCTGTAATAGAATTTTTGTTTCAAACATTGCTGAATTAAAAGAGATGATTCATCATGAAGCTCACGATAGCCCTTTTACTTTGCATCCTGATGGTGTGAAAATGTATCGTGATTTGTGGGAGATGTACTGGTGGCTTGGTATGAAATGAGAGGTTGTTGAATTTGTAGCTAAGTGCTTGACTTGCCAATGAGTTAAAGCTAAACATCAGGTACCAAAGGGATTATTCAACCTATTTTCATTCCTGAATGGAAATGGGAGCTATAGCAATGGATTTTGTGATAGGGTTACCAACTTCACCGAGTAAGAAAAATGCAATTTGGGTTATTATGGATCGGTTAACAAAGTCCACGCATTTCTTAGTCGTAAAAATGGATTGATCTCTACCAAAGTTAGTTGAAATTTACATTTAGGAGATAGTTACATTGCACGGTATGCCTGTGTTGATTATATCTGATTGAGATCCCTATTTCACCTCAATATTCTGGAAATAGTTGCACGAATCTTGAAGTATCAAACTAAATTTTAGCACTTCTTTTCACCTTCAGACGGATGAACAATCGGAATGAGTTATTCAGATTTTGGAAGAGATGCTTCGAGCCTGCGTAATTGATTTTGAATCAGGTTGGGAACGTTGGTTACCACTAGCTGAATTCGTCTATAATAACAGTTTCCAATCGAGTATTCAGATAGCTTCTTATGTAGTACTATATGGTAGAAGGTGTAGAACGTCTATTTTTTTTGTCAAAACTGAGTGAAATAAAAGTTATTGGGTCAAAATTGATTTAGGAAACTAAATATATGGTTAGACTGATTAGAGATCATTTGAAAGTAGTTTTAGGCAGAAATCATATGGAAATTTGCAATGCCGAGATATCGAATATTCTGTGGGCAATAAAGTATTTCTAAAGGTTTCCTCATGGAATAATATATCATGGTTTGGTAGGAAAGGAAAGTTGAGGCCTAGGTTCATCAGACTTCATGAAACCGTCGAAAGGGTTGGACCAGTGGCATATCGATTATGTTACCAGCGGAATTACAGGAAATCCACGATGCTTTCATGTTTTGATGCTCAAGAAATATTACTCAGATCCATCTCATGTTATTTTGATTGAAGAAATTGAGATTCAGCCTGATTTATCCTACGAGGAATGTCATGCCCCGATGCTTAATAGTTGACTGAGGCGTCACACAGAAAGCAGACATTTATTTGGTTCGATCTTAATTTAGTCTCAACATATAAAAAATTGAATTGGGGTGTTAACTCAGAAAAATTTTAAAAGAACAAGTAAATAAATCGTTATACTCTATAATATAAGCTTGATTGGGTTTATATCTTTCGGCGAAAGTCTTTCCTTTAAAAATACAACATCGGCAGTAAAATAACGTATAAAGTAATTTGGCTCATACAAGTAGAAATCACTTCACGTACCATAAATTATAAAACTTTAAATAATCCCTCAAGGGTAACATTCCTTTAAAACATTAATTAAATAAAGAAGTATTATTACTATAGATCCAATTACAAAACAAAACTACACGCCACCCCCAAAAGAACATATGTATTTTACAAAACAAACACAGGCGAAACTCACAACAAAGGTTACTCTTTCTGGTTGAGTCCCTTCAACAAACTCTACAATTTTCCACCTGGGAAACAAGAAATAACAGAGGAAAGTTCAAAAGAATTTAGAGAGTTCTACAATAGGAAAACTTAACCCTTTCTAGAGAATTTACAAAAGCAAGAATAATACTACAATTGCATATACATACATACCAATAAACTAATACATCAATACTCTACATGCAGAGACATTTAGGCATATATTCTCATGCTAATGGCAGATACTTAACCTATACAGATAGCATTTCCAGGTGGACTCTAGCACCGAGCGTATCTTTTCTTTCTTACATCCATGGGGAACTTTTACCTTGACAGAACTGACACTTTTTCCATGGAACACAATCTTTACCAACACTACCTTTTACATAAAAAAACATACCATTAGATTGATTCTTACTTGCTTCCAAAACTCACCTTCACTAGGGTAGATTTAATACGCCAACTAAAACACTTAATGAATACACTACGTGCTCAACATAACCAAAAAGGATAAATACATGATTTACCACTTAACATTCAATATTATCAAAAAATTCTTTTTTATAAATATACATAGCATGCAACACATCTAGAATCATATTTTCTTACTTCTTTCTTGTCCTTCCTTTAGATAAACCTCGAATGCCATAATCACATATCAGAATAGATATCACAATTGTTATTATTTTGAATACATGGTGTTCCCATGAGTTCAGTGCTCTTTGCATTGGTTGACAACTAACATGTCCTACCAATGGCAGCACCCATATCACTAGGCTAGTTAACAACTAGCATGCCCTACCAGAAACCTAGCACTCATACCAATCTGGCTAGTAACTATCATACCCTACCAGTGGCCCATCTTAGTTTCCTACATGGTCAATAACTTGCATGACCTACCAGTGATCCAACACATCCGTCATTCTAGTTAGCAACTACATGCCCTACCAGTAAACCATAATATCTAGATGCTGAGCTTAAACCCAAAGGAAGTCTCGTCTATATCTTGTCACATACATGCACACATAGATGATTATATGCAACATATTTCCAACATTCCATAAAAATAATCTCACCTAAACTCTAACTGTAACAACCAAAATTTAATGATATACTCAAAAATAGAAGGAAACTCAGGGAAGATTAATACAGTCTGGATACTCACAGAATAACTTTAACAAAGTTGGTTACACCAAGAACTTCACTACACTCTACAACCTCCTTATAAATTGAGTACTTGCTGGTCTTTCTCTAATGAAGAACTCTTTTTTCAATAGGTTGCCAAAGTAAAACAAAACAAAAGAAAAGGAAAAATAAACCCCTATTACAAAAGCCTCACTAATATTTATAGCTCACAGTTCTCACAATGACTTATACGTGACTAACATGTACAATTGACTCACTACTTTACTATGGTCAATAGAATCATTTCAAATTCTACCATAAATATTCATCGTATTTTAGTTAATTTATAACTATATCAAAACAATAATTCAAATAAAGCTGAACAATATACACATGTGATCAAGCTTCCTCGAATGCTACTGATAAGCCATAAAAGTAACATGTTTTTAATCCCATTCTTGATTACGTTTTTGGATGATTTATTATATGAATTAGTGAATTTGTTGCTCCTAATCTTTTAAATTCATGTTTCTATACTTAGGTGAGCATAAGAGAGCGAAAGAAGCAAAAAACGAGCCAAAATCGGGCAAAAAGAACTGTTTCTAGGATCCAAGATGGCCTGGGCATTTCCACACGGGCTGGGCAGAGGCCCATGTGAGCCACACGGGCAGGCCATATGCCCTTGTGCCAGTCCATGTTGATTTCACACCCTGCTTCCCTGTTACGCAGAAAAACCCAATTTTTAGGGTTTTTGAGCATTCTAAAGTCTATAAATACACACTAGAAGAGGACCTAAAGGGGCACACAAGTAGAACATAGAAATTACTCAAAGAACGACGATGGAATCAACTCAGAAGCTGGATCTCTTTCAAGACTGAAGATCTCCATTCAATTTTCTTTAGAAGTTTTTGGGTTTTTTATGTTTTTTTGTTTTCCTATTTTTGAAATGTTTTCCTTTCTAAGTATGAACTAAATTCCCTAAATACCAAGGAAAGATGAAACCTATGACAGATCTTATTATTTGATTTTTTTTGAATTACATAATAAATATTTGTTCTTGATCTAAATTATGTTTACTTACCTTCATGTTTAATGTTTTTAGGATATTAATTCATGATTGATGTGCTTATTTAGTGGAGCAAAATTCCCTGTTTAAGAGTAGATCTGGCATAATTGAGTGGAGTTGCATGCAATCCTAGAAATAGGATGACATAAATCTACCGGATTAGAGTCAAATCTAATAAGGAAATCCATAGATCAAGTTAATGCGACGATAGGGGTTTTAATTAGAAAGATATTTCAATTAATCAACCTAGAGTCAGTTATTTTTATTCTTGAAAGAGATATTAATATAATTTAGGGATTTCTACGGATCAAATCAAATGAATAAATCGTTTAATTCAAATTTAGAATAATAAGTGAAGTTTAGGTAGATTCTTTCCTAGGTATTATCTCTCTCATAAGTTTTCCTTCAAATTATTTTCCCAATTTTCTCTCTGTTGCTTAGCAATTAGTTTAGTTTACTTTTAGATTGAAAACAACCCTTCAATTTATAGGCTAGATGTAACATCCCGAAATAAGGCCTAGCCGGAACAGTGGTTTTGGGACCATAAATCTGACATCAAAATATTTATTGTGACTAACTTGTTGATTGAATGCATGTGATAGGGAAACTATTTCATTCTGGTTGGTTTATTTGCTTAATATGGTTGTATGCTAATTAATCGGTAAGTTTACTTTCCAATTATTCGGGCTTACTAAGCATGTAAATGATTACCCCTCTCTTTTCCCTGTCTTACAGAGCTCGAGGACTCGTAAAGATTGGAAGACGGTTGGAGAGTCAACATACTATCAACTAGTCCAGCTTTGGTATATAGGCACTTTTATTTTATTCAATGGCATTTATAGGGCTCTTGGTTTATTTTTTTAGATATGGCATTTGATTAGCCATAATGAAGACATGTAAAGATATACACATCTATTTGTATATGGCAATGAGAATTGGCTCATTATGAAGTAAGCTATGACCTACAAATCTATGCATGTTTATGTTTACATGGGATGGCTTGACTATAATTGGCAATGAGTTATAAGAATAAGCCAATCTTAAATGTGTCAATGAGACATGGAAACCCTTAATACAAAAAGGGAATTAACCGAGCATGTACAAAATCAATGATATGAGGTTTACATGCAATAAGGTTTATCAAGGTTATATGTAAGTTTATAATCTGCCTTTATTATGTATTAAGAAAACCTATAAGTGTGATTGGTTGATAGAGGGTGACTAAAGGCTTGGAAAATAGCCCTACAAGGTCCATACGGGTAGACACACATGCATGTGTCTAGGCCGTGTGTGACACACGGATCACCCCCATGGGCGTGTGGTATGACCGTGCTTCTCCTGCACCTAAAATTTTAAGTTAGTTTCGAGCACGGGCTAGACACACGGGCGTGTGTCTTGGCTATTTTCCCTTAAATGCATGTTGACGTCATAAACAGAGAGTTACACGGGCTGAGGACACAGGTGTGTCCCAAACTACACGGGTGTGTGTGACCACATGGTCCCACCCACACGGGCGTGTGACTCACTAAAGTAAGAGAATTTATTAAGTTGCCCAAAGTTTATTGAACGTTCTTGGTTTTGTCCTGAACCGTCCCGATGTATGTTTTAGGCCTCGAAGGCCTGTATAAGGAACGGTATGCATGTGTTTGAAAAGTTTTAATTTTGGGTGAATTTTTGTGACCCGATTTTGTATATTGGTAAGTCCAGTAATGCATCGAACCCTGTCCCGGTGTTGGATATGGGTGAAGGGTGTTACATTTAGTGGTATCAAAGCTATGATCTAGTCAATTCTAGAACTACCGTAGAAAGTATTGAGTATCGCTATACATGCCATTATTTGAACATTGATAGTGTGATATCTCCTAACTGTTTAAATTGTTTTTGAATATAGTAAATGTCTTCCAATCAAGCTCAAGATGAGTCCGAAGGAGTCGAGATCCATGCTCCAACTTCCGTACAACGAGTTGTTTCTAGTAGTAGAAGGCTTATGTCTGAAGGCTGGAAAGAGGCCAGAGCCGCCTTCTTTGACATGATGGATGAATGGTTTTGGGATTATTTGAGGAATCACCCCAACATGCCATGACCTACCCTGCCCCCTAACCAACCTGATGAGGATTTTCCACGAGGTATGGTACCTGTAAGAATTGGTAAGGCCTCTGTAGATAAGCTTAGAAAGTATGGGGCTGAGGAATTTAGAGCTAAGATTGACGATGATGCTGAAAAAGCCGAGTTCTGGCTCGAGTATTAAATGAATTATCGTGCACACCTGAGGAGTGCTTAAAGTGTGTCGTGTCTCTCCTAAAGGATACTGCATACTGCTGGTGGAAGACTATATCTTCCGTGGTGCCAAAGAAAAACATCACTTGGGAATTTTTCCAAGCAGAGTTTAAGAAGAAATATATCAGTCAAAGGTTCTTAGGCTCGAAATGAAAGGAGTTCCTGGAACTCAAGCAAGGAAATAAGACTGTAGCAAAATAAGGAAGGAAGTTTGTAAGGCTAAGTCAGTATGCCATTGAATGGGTTCAAACTGAGTCAGAAATGTGAAAATGTTTTGAGGAAGGTCTGAATGAGGAAATCAAGCTGTTGATTGGGATTCTTGAGATACGGGAGTTCGCCGCATTAGCTGATCAGGCCAAGAAGGCCGAGGAGCTCAATAATGAAAGAAAGCAAGCAAGCAAAGAGAGGCTCGAGTTTTGAGCAAGAGATCTAGCGGTAAGAAGCTCTCGTTCCCTACAAAGAAATCAAGGAGCTAACATGAACGCTCCACTTCATCGGTAGGATATTCGGTTAGAATGAGAGGCTCCAAACGACGCAATCAAAAGTCTTCCTCCTTGATGGTGACTAGTGTGGGGAGTGTAGATGACTAAAAGCCAAAGTGTAAAAGCTGCAACAAATTTCACTCCGGAGAGTGCTGAATGAAGAGCGGTGCATGTTTCAGATGTGGTTCTCTTGACCACTTCCTTAGGGACTGCCCAGAGCGGAATGAAAAAGAAGTGGAAGTAGCCCCGAAGTCGAGTGCTCCCATTGCACGAGGTAGACCTCCTAGATATCCTAGAAATGCTAGTGGCAATCGAGCTGCAGCTAAAGAGGCTGTAAAATTAGAAGCTCGAGCCCCAGAAAGAATGTATGCAATACGCGCTCAAGAGGAAGCCTCTATTCTGGGGTCGACCCATTCATACATTTGCATGAGATTGGTGGCTATTATGAACATACCCATTAAACCTACAGAATTTATTATTAGAGTGTCGAACCCATTAGGAAAATCAGTCCTGATTGATAAAGTCTGTAAGAATTGTCCTTTGACGATTTATAGTCTATGCTTTCCGGCTAACCTTATGTTGTTACCATTTGATGAGTTTGATGTAATACTTGGTATGGATTGGTTAACCTTGCATGATGTAGTTGTCAACTGTGGTAGCAAGTATATTGAATTGAAATGCCTAGATGGTGAGATTTTGCAAGTTGATTCAAGAGATTTGGGTACGCCGCCAGTTGTAATCACAGCGACGGTTGCTCAGAGATATATGAGAAAAGGGTATGAAGCCTACCTTGCTTTTGTATTGAACACTAAGGAAACGAAGTTGAAGATTGAATTTGTGCTAATAGTATGTGAATATCCAGATGTGTTCCCAGAAGAGTTACCCAGATTACCTCCTGAAAGAGAGATAGAGTTTGGTATTGAATTGGTGCCAAGAACAGCTCCCATTTCTATTGCTTCGTACAGGATGGCGCTAACCGAGCTGAAAGAGTTAAAAGCACAGTTGCAAGAGCTGACGGATAAAGGTTTTGCAAGGCCAAGCTTTTCACCTTGGGGTGCTCCCGTTTTGTTTGTAAAGAAGAAAGACAGTTCATTGAGGCTATGTATAGATTATCGACAGTTGAACACAGTAACTATCAAGAATAAGTATCCTTTGCCAAGGATCGATGACCTGGCCGACCAGTTGAAAGGAGCCACTATGTTCTCTAAGATAGACTTGAGGTTCGGCTACTATCAGTTGTGAGTTAAGGAATCAGACATGCTTAAACAACTTTTAGAATGAGGTACGACCACTATGAATTTCTTCTTATACTGTTTGGGTTAACAAATGCACCGGCCGTATTCATGGACCTAATGAATAGAATCTTTCGGCCATACTTGGATAAGTTCGTCGTTGTGTTCATTGACAACATTTTGATTTATTCCAAAGATGAGACAGAACATTCAAAGCATCTGAGAACTGTGTTGCAGACCTTACGGGAAAAATAATTGTATGCTAAGTTCAGCAAGAGTGAGTTTTGGCTGGGATTTTGGATCATATTGTTCCGGGTGAAGACATCCGAGTTGATCCAAGTAAGATTTCTTCCATTGTTGAATGGAAACCACCAAAAAATGTAACCGAGGGTAAAATATTTTTGGGTTTAGCCAGTTACTACCGAAGATTTGTGAAAGGATTCTCCATGGTAGCGTCTCCAATGACGAGGTTGCTATAGAAAGACATTAAGTTTCAATGCATAGAAAAGTGTCAGCAGAGTTTCGAGAGGTTAAAGACATTGCTGACTGAAGCTCCTATTTTAGTGTTACCTGAGCCGGGAAAAGAGTTTGTGGTCTATAGTGATGCATCCTTAAATTGATTGGGTTGTGTACTTATACAATATGGCAAGGTGATAGCCTATGCTTCACAGAAGTTGAAGCCACACGAGAAGAACTATCTGACGCACGATCTAGAACTTGCCGCCATTATTTTTGCCTTGAAAATTTGGAGGCATTAGTTATATAGTGAGACTTATCATATTTTTACCGAACACAAGAGTTTGAAGTATTTGATGACTCAAAAAGAATTAAATCTGAGACAGTGGAGATGATTAGAATTAATTAAAGATTATGAGCTGATCATTGACTATCACCTGGGAAAGGCGGATGTGGTCGTCGATGCGTTAAGCGGAAAATCCTTGTTTGCACTAAGAGCCATGGACGCTCGATTGGCGTTGCTTGATGATGGTTCAGTTTTGGCAGAGCTAGAAGCGAGGTCGACATTTCTGCAGGAAATTTATGATGCTCAAACTAATGACAGCGACTTACAAGCTAAAAGAATTCAATATGAGTTGGGTATTAAATCAGATTTTCAAATCGGTCCTAATGGATGTTTGAGGTTCAGAGATAAGGTTTGTGTACCCAAAGATGATGAGCTTATTCGAAAAATCTTGCAAAAAGCACATGATAGTCGTTTGTCTATTTATTCGGGAAGTACTAAGATATACAATGATTTGAAGAAAATATACTGGTGGAACGGCATGAAAAGAAACATTTCCAAATTTGTATCCAAATGCTTGATATTTCAGCAAGTCAAAGCTGAACATCAAGTACCTTCAAGTTTGTTACAGCCTGTGATGGTCTCCGAATTGAAGTGGGACAAAGTTACTATAGATTTCGTGACAGGTTTGCCATTGACCCCAAAAAGAAAGATGCTATATGGGTTGTGGTGGATAAGTTGACAAATTCGGCTCATTTCATTCTAGTAAGAATAGATTACTCTCTTGATAGATTGACTGACTTGTATATATCTAAAATTGTGAGATTACACGGAGTACTGCTATTGATTATTTCAAACGGAGACCCGAGATTCACTTCAAGGTTCTCGAAGAAGTTACAAGAAGCCTTGGGTACAAAGTTGAGCTTTAGTATAGCTTTTCATCCGTAGACCGATGGTCAGTCTGAGCGGATGATCCAGATCCTTGAGGATATGTTGCGATGTTGCATCCTCAAATTTCAAGGTAGCTGGGAAAAATATTTACCATGGGTAGAATTTGCCTACAACAAAAGTTTTCAAACAAGTTTGAAGATGGCACCTTATGAGGCCTTGTATGGCAGGTGCCGAACTCCATTGTATTGGATAGAACTCAAGGAAATTCAGATTCACGGGGTTGATTTGATCAAGAAAACTGAAGAAAAAGTTAAAGTGATACGAGACTGTTTAAAAGCGACATCGGATAGGCAAAAGTCATATGCTGATTTGAAAAGAAAAGAGATTGAATTCCTAGTTGGAGATAGAGTATTCTTGAAAGTATCTCTATGGAAAAAAGTATTGAGATTTGGACGGAAAGGCAAACTGAGTCCGTGATTTATAGGACCGTACAAGATCACTGAAAGAGTTGGACCATTAGCCTATCGATTGGCATTGCCACCCGAATTAGAAAAGATTCATGATGTATTTCATGTATCCATGTTAAGGCAATATCGATCAGACCCCTCTCATGTGATTTTACCGGCAAAGATTGAGATTAGACCGGATATGACTTATGGCGAGGAACCGGTCAAGATTTTAGCTCGTGAGATTAAACAGTTGAGAAATAAAGATGTGGCTTTGGTAAAGGTTTTATGGCATCGAAACGGTGTAGAAGAAGCTACATGGGAACCGGAAGAAACCATGAGAAGCCAATATTCAACACCTGTTTATTGGTAAGACTTTCGAGGACGAAAGTCCCTAAGAGGGGAGAAATGTAACATCCCGAAATATGGCCTAGTCAGAACAGTGGTTTCGGGACCACAAATTAGATATCTAAATATTTATTTTATAATTATTATGAGGTCTAGAATATGATAATATGCACGTGTTAAAGTTTCATGAAGGAATTCTTTGAGTAAGGTGTCTAATTAGACATTAGGGACCAAATTGAATAAATTGCAAAACTTGGGTTTTAGAAGCAATTTGTATGAAATTGCTTTAGAATATTAATTAGAAGGTCTTAAGGAGCAATTTTCCTAATTTTTAAGTTTTTGGACAAAAATGGGCTTGTATGGATGAAATTTTTAAGTAAAGGGCTTAAGGGTATTTTGGTCATTTGGCAATTTAATGAAATAAAATGGGAAAAAGAAGGAAAAAATCAGCCATTCTTCTTCCTTGTCCAGCCAAAATTCTCAAGTCACCATAGCTAGGGTTTTCAATGTTTTCAAGCTCAATAGTAAGTGCTCCCAATCCCCGTTTTTAATGTTCTTCGTATTTTTGAAATCCCGGTAGCTTACTCTCTCTATTTCTACCCATATTTCATGCTAGGGTTCATGTTGAGAAAATTACCCATGCATGAGTTACTTGTATTTTGATGGTTTATGGAGGAATATGGAAGTTGGATGTGTGTTAAACATATTTTCCTAGGTGATTTTCATAAAAAAAACCCCTAAAAAGACCTTTTTGCAAAAGGTGTAAAATGTGAGGTAGAAATGTGAAATAATGGAAAAATGTGGGCTGCCATAAGAGGAAAGAATATTCAACTAGGCTTGGGTAATGTAGAAATTGCATGCATTCCATTATACGAGCCTAGGGACTAAATCATAAAAATGTAAAAGGTTAGGGGAAAAATGGTCATTTGGACTGGGGGTGAAATGTAGGCTCAAAAAGTACAATGTGAGGTGTTAATGATTTATTTTTATTATTATTGACCCCAAGGAACAAATTCTGGAGGTCGATTAACGAAAACGAAAGGTTTCAAAATAACCGAAACACGATTCCGAGACGAGTACCAGGTAAGTTCGAATAATTTAAAGTAAACTCATAGTATGCTTAATTGCATGATTTATGAATGTATGGTGATTGCATTTGATGATGGCATGAAAATCTATGAAATATATCCTTAATAATGAGATGTTGATAAATGTCCCGGTTGAGGTTGAAAAGGAAATCTGATGGATAAACCATAGCTTACATGACTTGAGATCCTGCATGTGTTGCAGAAAGGATTTAGCCTAGATAGGCAATCCGTTGATCTCAAATATAAAAAGGATCTAGTCTGGATGGGTGTTCCTTGAGTGATCGAGCCTCTCGAAGAATATGTGTACATTGTGGATTTAGCCCGGACGGGTAATCTGATTAGGGTCTGAATTTAGTCTGGACTGGTAATTCAGATCCGAGCTCAATAAGGGTGTTTGTCGCTATAAGAGATTGTCGGTATAAGGAATTTAGCCTGGACTAGTGATCCTGACTTCACCTTATGAGTTTACGATGCGGGGAATTTAGCCTAGACTAGTAATCCTGCTGTAAGATGTGAGATTTGCGGGAGTGCATACTTGAAATGATCATTCTTATGACTTGATGGATAATGGATAATCCATCGAGATTTCCTAGAAACTCAACGGGATTAATATGATGTATATAAATGAAATGATGAATGATGAGCTCATCTAAGACAAATTACATGGTGTATTATTATTGTGACTAACTTGTTGATTGAATGCATGTGATAAGGAAACTATTTCATTCTGGTTGGTTTATTTGCTTAATGTGGTTGTATGCTAATTAATTGGTAAGTTTACTTTCTAGTTATTCGGGCTTACTAAGCATGTAAATACTTACCCCTCTCTTTTCCTACATAGGCGTGTGCCTCACTACAGCAAGAAAATTTATTAAGTTGCCCAAAGTTTATTGAACGTCCTTGGTTTTGTCCCGAACCGCCCCGCTGTATGTTTTAGGCCTCAAAGGCCTGTATAAGGGACGGTACGCATGTGTTTGAAAATTTTTAATTTGGGAAAAATTTGGTGACCCGGTTTTGTATGTTGGTGAAGGTTTAAGTCCAGTAACGCCTCGAACCCTGTCCTGACGTTGGATATGGGTGAGGGGTGTTACACTAGATAATAAAAAGATAGTCATTACTAGTACTTTTAGTCACCATGGATACGATATTCCCGACTCACCGTAGCTATACTACCATTCGATAAGTGCTCTTGCCTTTGTCGTATTTTAGTTAGTTCGTGATGTCATCAAGTTTTTAGCGCCGTTGCTAGGGATTAAGATATTAGGAACGCTAGATTTTTATTAATCTAAATAATTTTAATTTTATTGCATTTTATTTTTGTTTTAGTTTTATTTTTAATTACTAATTTTTTTTGTTTTAGTTTTATTTTTAATTACTAATTTTTTTTACTTCTGGCGGGTTTCTTTAGCTTATTACTAGAAGAAACCCGTCGGGACCATTGCTTTTTGATAGCGAAATTGAAAGTACAGCTCACAGAAACTATAGAGAGGCAAGGCAAAGTCGACAAAGTACAATAAAAGAGCAAGAGGATGTTATTATTAATACTGAGGAGATGGCAAAAAATCATAATAATCAGCTACCTCCTACAGTTTCTATAAATCATGCAAATCCAAACCCTGCTCCTAGTACTATGTACGATAATACCAAGCCCAATTTAACTGGGGCTGAATCGAGTATTGTTAGACCTACTGTTGCTGCAAATAATTTTGAACTAAAGCCTAACACTATTCATATGATTCAACAGTTTGTTCAGTTTGATGGTCTGCAGGATGAAGACCCAAATACTCATTTAGCTAATTTCTTGGAATTCAACGACACTTTAAAGATAAATGGCATTTCTGACGACTCCATTCGCCTACGGTTATTCCCCTTCTCATTTAGAAACGAGGATCTATTACTACATGGGAACAAATGACCAAAAAATTCTTATTGAAGTACTTTCCACCGGCTAAGACAGCCAAGTTGAGGAATGATATCTCTTCCTTGGTGCAAATGGATTTAGAGACTCTATATGATGCATGGGAGAGGTATAAGGATTTATTGAGAAGGTGCCCTCACCATGGGTTACCTCTATGGCTACAGGTTCAAACTTTCTACCACGGTTTGAACCTCTCAACTAGGCAATTAATCGATGCATCCGTCGGTGGGACTCTAAATAATAAAACACCTGAGGAGGCTTATGAGTTTATAGAGGAGATGTCACTGAATAATTATCAGTGGCATGTCATGAGGACAGAGCCAATGAAAGCAGCTGATGTTTTTAACGTTGATGTGGTCACCATGTTTTCAAATAAGGTAGAACTTTTGAATAAAAAGATTGATGGTTTATATGGTTCTACGTAGGTACATATAGTGATTCAATACGACGCAAATGGAGGAGGGAACCATCTAGAAAATCGATCCTACAGCCTAAGCACAAAAGATGAACAAGTTAACTATATGGGTAATAATTCTAAACCTCAGAATAATCCCTATAGTAACACTTATAATGTAGGTTAGAGGAACCTTCCACACTTCTCCTGGGGTGGTCAAGGAAATCAAATACCACAACCTCCTCTAGGCTTTCAACCACCTTACCAGTAGGAGAAGAAGCCGAACCTTGAGGATATGTTGATGAAGTTTATTGCGGTGTCAGAAACTCTTTTCTAAAAAACTGAAACAACATTCAAAAATCAACAAGCATCGATTTAAGGGCTTAAGAATCAAATTAGTCAATTGGAAAAGATGATTTCAGAACAACCACAAGGTAGCTTGCTAAGCAACACCGAAACTAACCCAAAAGAGCATTTTCATGCTATAACTATTCGAGATGAAGAAGGGATAACTAAATCTGAATCTGAATCGAGGCAAGAAGCTATAGTAAGTAATGGTAAGGTTGAGGTAACCCAAAATAAGCAAGATTCGGTTGGTAAGGAATATAAACCTCGTGTGCCATATCCAAATACGAGAAAAAAAGACCACACAAACGAACAATTCGGTAAATTTTGTAAACTATTGAGGAAATTACATATAAACTTACTGTTTATTGAAGCTCTTTCGCAGATGCCAAATTTCGTTAAATTTTTAAAGGAGCTATTAGAAAATAAGCAGAAGTTAGATGATTGGTCGCACGTGGAGCTAAATGCAGTGTGCTCAGCCATTTTTTAGAATAAACTACCCAACAAATTGAAAGATCCAAGGAGTGTTACTATTCCTTGTTTAATTGGTAGTTTAAGTGTTAATAATGCTTTGGCTGACTTAGGGGCTAGTGTTAACGTCAAGCCCCACAAAAATGTTTAAGCAAAGCAACTAGGTCTTGGGAAACCCAAACAAACTAGGATGAGCATTCAATTGGCAGATAGAACAATTAGATTTCCTAGGGGTATTGTTGAAAATGTACTCGTCAAATTGATAAATTTATTTTCCCAGTTGATTTTGTTGTTCTAGATATGGATGAAGAGAGTGACATATCGTTGATTTTAGGATGACCCTTTTTAGCAACTGCTAGAACTATCATAGATGTTGGTATAGGTGAGTTAATACTTGTGTAGGTGATGACACAATTAAACTCCAAGCTCGTGATTCTGTTAGGATATCTAGTGATTGAGATGATATTACGAGTTCTGTTAATGTTAATAACCTTGTGGCTCAACATTGTTTGCAGGAAACACCTTAGAAAAACGTGATAGAGCCGCAGTCCGGTTTATATGACAAAAACAGAACAAATCATGAAGAAATAAGATTACAAATTGATGAACAAGATGAATGGCGGACACACGTCAAGGAGAAACCTAGAATATACGATGAACCAAAGCGACTCCATGACAAGCTTAAGGATGGGACGAACCAAGTTACGATTGGCGATTAGGTATTGTTGGATAAAACGGACCCTCGAATCACCACTTCAGAGCTTAATTCAAACAGAGCAACTCCTTCTACGGTGTTGAATATTTTCTCATACCGTACAGTCGAGGTAAATTAATTATAAATTTGGCACTTTTAAGGTAAAAATTACTCGGCTAAAACCTTATGTTGATAATTGAATTGACAGTGAGATAGAGGAGTTTCGACTCCGTGAACCACCATAACCGTGCGAATACGAGGTAAGTCGAGCTTAGACTTTAAATAAGCGCTTCTCGGGAGGCAACCCGAGTGTTAACACTGCTAATTTTCTTAACATTATTTCATGATTTTTTTAAATTAATTAATTTTCAAAATCTAAAAAAAGTGTGTTTTTGACCCACACGACCTGGCCACACGAGTGTGTAGAGCACATGGCCTAGCCACACAGGCGTGTGAGATCTCTCATGGGCGTGGGAGAAGTAAAGGAAAACACACACGGCCTGACGACATGGCCATGTGACCTACACGGCCTGGACACATGAGCATGTCCTAAGCCATGTGAAACCTGAAGCTAATTTTTTTTTCAAAGTCAGAGAGTTACACGACTTAAAAACATGGCATGTGACCCACATGGCCTGGCCACACGGGCATGTGGGATCTCACATGGGCGTGGGAGAAGCGAAGGAAAACACACATGGTCTGGCACATGGCCGTGTGACCCACACAACCTTGACACACGGGCATGTCCATGGCCATGTGAAAATTGGGTTAATCACCCCAATTTTATTTTATTTTATTTATTATTAATTGTTATATTATTTATTTTTATTTTAATAATTAATTAATTAATTCTTATACTTATATTTTTACTTTTTTATATTTTAATTTTTATATATTATTATTATTATTATTTTGCTATTTCTATTTTTTTCGTATTTTTTTACTATTATCATTACAATTACCTTTAAGTTTATTGATATCATTGAGTTGTTTATTATTATTATTATTATTATTTATCTTCCTTTTTAATTTTATTTAGTTGTTTTATTTATTTTATTTTATTTTATTTTCTTCAACTTATTTTCATTATTATCTTTTGAAATATTTATGGTTGTTTATAATCGAGTTATAACACCTTAATCTTCTTTATTATTTGTGTTTATTTTCTTGTTAGTTTGCTCGGAATCATGAGTTACATTTAGATTTGACTGCAATTCCACTTTTCACTATTCTGAAGATTTCATCCAATATTCAGGGCAGTTTCAGTTTTCTCCCTCTCTTATGATATTCTGTTTATACTGTGATTATATATGTTTATACATTGAGGACAATATACATCTTAAGTGTGAGGAGGTTATCTATAGAATTATTAGAAAATCCCTGAATTATGTCTTGTGTTTAAATAATTTTCTCACATTACCATTAGAATGAATTCTTATTGATTAATGATTATCATTGATGTGTTTTAGATTAAATTCATAGGTAATTGTACATTGATTGTTTAAACTTTAAGACACTAGAGAATCAAGCTTGACAAGTCTATTTTCAGAATTAAAAATTTTAGGTTGTTTCCCTAAATTGAAGTATTATCTTGAAGTTTGAGATTTGCAAGATTAACATCAAAAACCATAATTTGTGTGAGATTTTGAGCCTTTAGAGCATACACTTTTCTTGTTCACCCTATTATTGGTTATGAGTGTGTCAATACTGATTGGTTATTCTAGAACTTGCTTCGATTATACATGTTAAGACCACACCTTTGATTTGATACAGTAAGATTATAAAGGCACCTAGGTTTTAACCCACTTATCCCATAAGCTGTAACACCCCTAACCCGTATCCGTCGCCAGATTAGGGTTAAGATGTATTATCGTACCTATCGGAACATTTCACAATCATTTCATTGTAACAGTCATACATAATTATATCATCTTCAAATATCAACAATAAGAACCTTTCTTAGGTTAATGAGACCTTAAACATGGATTAGAAAGAGGTCAAAACTAAACCGAACACATACAAAATTTTTTGAAACAAAAACAATTTCTCTAAGTTATAGAGGTCACACGCCCATGTGAACAGGCCGTGTGCCTTACGCGACATTGGACACGCCTGTGTGTCTAGGCTGTGGCGAAACAGAACATACATACTGACTTGTCGACATGGCCACAAGACACTCCCCTGTGCCATGCCATGTAAAAATTAGGGAGATTACTGAATTGGGTCACATGGCTGACCATACACCCATGTGCCAGCCCGTGTGCCACAAATGACCGATAGACATGCCCAGGTGTCTAGGCCGTGTCAAAGCTGTAGGGTATACTGAATTTAAATCATAGTGTACCGAGGGGACACACGGTCACATAATGTAACCGTGTGTCGCACACGGCTAAGACACACGCCTGTGTCTCTGCCCATGTGGACAAAAATAACCTATTTGCAAAGCCAAATTGCCACCCGTTTTGAACCATCCCTACAAGCATTAAAAAAAGCACATTTTATGCCCTAAAGGCAGCCAAAAACATACTAAATCATACAAAAATTGACCCATGATATCATCATTCATTCTCATATAAAAATCCAAACTCAAACATACCAATTCAAAGTACAAATTTTATATCAAAAGCATATGATTCATACATCATATTAATCCATTTCAATTCATAGCATTTCACATCATATTAACTTCTCGAATCAACCATGAGACTTACCAAAATTGACCATTTCATTTGGTCATTCAAGAGCGCATCAAAACATACCATTTTTGAACACAAAACATATACCAAAATTCATTCATAATCTCATCCATAACCAAGCCATTTCACATGGCTAGATATACACATCTCAAAACACATTCAAAGTTCTCTAGCCTATACATGCCATACTTTGATATATACATTTTCAAAAGGTACCAAAATAATATTTGATAGTGTGGTGATGATCCTCGATGATCCCTGAGCTTCTAGTAGCTTCGATATCTAAAACACAATGCAAACACACACAAAGTAAGCTTTCAAAAGCTTAGTAAGCCATATACAAATAAACTTATCATATATCACACTTATAAACTTATTCATCCATATGAATCATGGCATAACACAATAGCAAGTTCATATTTCTCATTTAGCTCAATTGTTCATAATCACCTACTTATAAGAACATCATATTTCCATGTAATTCACATATCAAAGATCATATTCATATTCACCTTTCATTGCCAAATTTAATATAAAATTCGTACGTACTTGAATAGGATATACATTCACATAGTGAATTCATTTCTCGAAATGCCCGTTGAACCGTTCGGAATCATTAAGGATACTCGGATAACTCGGAAAGCTTGTATAATGCCAATGTCCCAGACATGGTCTTACATGTAATCAAATATCGATGCCACTGTCCCAGACAGGGTATTACACGAAATCAAATACGATGACGATGTCCCAGACATAGCTTACACGGAAATCTCAAATCGATGCCAACGTCCCACATGTGGTCTTACAGGAAATCACATATCGAAAATCCTATGTCATGACATATGTATCTTAACTATTGCTATGGTTCATACGAGCTTTCGGACGTCTTTATGTTATGAAAACTTTTTCCTTACATATTCATCTTCTATAACTATTCATCACAATTCGATATTATATAAACATGAATAAATCAATTCAAACACATTTATTTGTATATTAACGTACCTCATACGGAAATGAACGAAAACGAACGACTATTCAACGACTTTCGACTTTCCTCGATCTAATTTCGTTTTCTTTTGTTCTTGATCTATATAAATTCAAATTTGACTTATTCAATCTCACATTCATTCAAATCAATCCATATACACATATTTAGGGCATTTTTCAAAATAACCCTCATATTTTCACATTTTAACACTTTAGTCCCTAATTCATTAAATCACAAAATACACAAAATTTCTTTTCACAGATGCCTAGCTGAATTTTATTTAATCTCATACAAGCCCATATATTTCATTTATTTCACATTTTAGCCCCTCAATTTCTCATTTTCACAATTTAGTCTAAAATACTCAAATTCATCAAAAACCCCAATACAAAACATAGTAATCTAACACATATATTTCATTTTCTATCATCTAACTTCATAAAATTCACATTATCAACAATGGCACAACTCAAAATCATAATCAAATTCTGAAATTGAGGCATGGGCTTGAAAGATTGCTAAGCAACGATCACAAAAACATAGAAATTATCAAAAAATGACCAAAAATCATACCTTAGTCACCAAAATTCTTAGCCGAACCCTAAGAGCTCTTTTTTTTCCTTTTTCTTTTTGATTTTTGACAATAAGGATGAATGAATCATCCATTATCATGTTTTGTTTTGTTTTATTAAAAAATAATTTATTTTATTAAAACGTATAATTCATGTTAATTAAGGCCATTAATGTCCACTCATAAATTCAGTGGTTTATTAACCACATAAGAACCTATAATTTAAAGAGACATAGCAATTAAGCACTTTAACAATTAACAAACCACTTTTCCATTTCATGCGATTAGGTCCTTTTATAAAATTAAACACACAAATGATCAAATTTTCACACGAAACTTTTACAGATATCAATTCACATATTATAAGCACGAAAAATAATATTAAAATATTTTAACTCGGATTTGTGGTCTCGAAAACCACTATTCTGACTACGGTCTAAACTAGGCTGTTACAACTCTCCCCCTTGGGGATTTTCTTCCCCGAAAATCTTAGCGTTGAACAGATTCAGATATTGTTGTCTCATAGCATCTTCGGGCTCCCACATAGCCTTTTCAACACTGTATCGATGCCACATTACTTTTACTAACGAAAGTTTCTTATTTTGAAATTCTTTAATCTCGCGAGCCAAGATACAGATCGATTTTTCTTCATAGGTCATATCGGATTGAATTTCTATCTCAGATGGGGAAATCACATGCGATGGATCAGATTTGTATCGTTGAAGCATCGATACGTGAAACACATTATGAATCTTTTCTAGCTCAGATGGCGACAACAATCTATATGCGATTGGCCCAACACAATTTATGATCTCATATGGCCCGATGAACCTCGAACTCAATTTGCCTTATCTGCCAAATCGAAGTCCTTTCTTCCACGGGGACACTTTCAGAAACACTTTGTCGCCGATATCAAATTTAATATCTTTTCATTTCAAATCTGCATATGATTTCTGATGATCGGAAGCTGCTTTCAGACTATCTATGATTATTTTTACTTTCTGTTCAATCTCTTTTATCAAATCACCCCGTGAATCTTATTCTCACTAAGCTCTAACCAATACAATGGTGTACGACATTTTCTACCATATAAGGCTTCGTACGGTACCATTTTAATGCTCGATTGAAAACTATTATTATAAGCAAATTCAATCAATGGCAAATATTGTTTCCACATGCCTTCAAACTCAAGAATGCAACATCTCAACATATCCTCGAGAATCTGAATAATTCGGTTGGATTGATCATCTGTCTGTGGGTGAAAAGTTGTACTGAAGTGTAACTTCGAACCTAAAGCCTTTTGTAGTTTCTTCCAAAACCGCAGAGTGAATCTCGGATCTCTATCTGACACAATAGACAATGGCACCCCGTGCAATCTCACAATATCAGAAATGTATAACTCAGGTAATTTATCAAGTAAGTAATAAGATCGTACTGGAATAAAATGAGCTAATTTTTTCAATCGATCAACCACAACCCAAATCGCATCTTTCTTTCTTGGAGATAAGGGTAAAACTGTAACAAAATCCATCGTTATTCTATCCCATTTCCACTCTAGAATCATAATCGGTTGTAACAAACCAGATGGCACCTGATGTTCAGCTTTAACTTGCTAATAGATCAAACATTTTGAAACAAAGTTAGAGATATCTCTTTTCATTCTGGACCTCCAATAATGCTGTTTCGAACCATTATAAATTTTCGTACTACTCGGATGTACAAATAAACGACTACTATAAGCTTCTTTCAAAATCATCTGAATTAACTCTAAATTTCTCAGAACACAAACCCGACCTTGAAATGTCAAACAATTGTTATTATCAATTCGATATCAGAATCAGAATCCAAATTACACTGAGCTCGTTTTGTTATTATCTCATTATCAACTTTCTGAGCATTAATAATTTGTTGTAAAAACAACAGTCTCGCTTTAAATTCTACTAAAATCGAACCATCATCGGACAAAACTAAATGAGTATTCATTGCACATAATGCAAACAGTGATTTCTGATTCAAAGCATCAGCGACAACATTTGCTTTTCCTGGATGATAATCGATATCAAGCTCATAATCTTTTAGCAATTCTAACCATCTTCTCTGTCGCAGGTTCAAATCCTTTTGAGTCATTAGATATTTCAAACTTTTATAATCTGAAAACACGTGACATTTCTCACCAAACAAATACTGACACCAAATTTTCAAAGCAAACACAATCACAGCTAATTCAAGATCGTGCTTCAGATAATTCTTTTCATGCGGCTTTAATTGTCTCGAAGCATAAGCTATGACTTTACCATCCTCCATCAAAACGTAGCCCAGACCATTCAATGATGCATCACTATATATTACAAACTCTTTACCTGATTCTGGTTGTACTAACACCGGAGCTTCTGTCAATAGGGCTTTCAACTGATCAAAGCTTTACTGACACTTTTCAGACCATTTAAACTTCACATCTTTCTGAAGCAATTTCATCAACGGAGTAGCAATCATAGAAAAGCCTTTCACAAATCGTCTATAATAACCGGCAAGTCCTAGAAAACTACGGACTTCAAAAACATTTCTCGAATGCTTCTAATCTAAAATAGATGAAATTTTGCTCGGATCAACTCGGATACCAGATACTGACACAATATGTCCTAGAAACCCAACTTCTCATAACCAGAATTCACATTTGCTAAACTTCGCAAACAACTGCTTATCACGCAAAGTCTGTAGCACTATTTTCAGATGCTTAGCATTTTCGGTTTCATCACGTGAATATATCAATATGTCATCACTGAATACGACAACAAATCGATCTAAATACGGTCTAAAAATTCTGTTCATCAAATCCATAAAAACAATAGGTGTATTTGTTAATCCGAAAGGCATAAGTAAGAACTCATAGTGCCCGTGCAGTTTTCGGAATGTCCAAATCTTTTACTCTCAACTGATAATAGCTCGACCTCAAATCTATCTTTGAAAACACGGTAGCTCATTTCAATTGATCAAACAAATCAACAATTCGAGGTAGGGGATATTTGTTCTTGATAGTCACTTTGTTCAACTAATGATAATCAATGCACATTCTCATCGTGCCGTCTTTCTTTTTCACAAACAGAACAGGAGCACCCCAAGGTGAGAAACTCAGTCTTGCGAATCCTCTATCGATCAACTCTTGCAATTGATATTTTAAAAGAGATTTTAATTCTTTTAACTTGGTTAGAGCCATTCTATATGGAGCTATCAAATTCGGAGTAGTCCCCGGTACTAATTCAATGCCAAACTCAACTTCTCGAAGTAGAGGTAATCCCGAAAGTTCTTCAGGAAACACATCAGAGAATTCATAGAGAACAGACACTGATTCAGTTTTCTTTTCTGTCACTTTCGAATCAATCACATAAGCAAAGTAGCCTTCACAACCCTTTCTCACATATTTCTGAACTAACATCGAAGAAATCATTGTCGGTAAACTATTTAGATCATTTGACTCAATCCGAATAATCTCATCATTCTGACATCGCAAATCAATAGTTTTCCGTTTACAGTTTACTATAGCATCATGCAAAGTTAGCCAATCCATACCTAGAATTATATCAAATTCGTCGAATGGTAATAACATCAAATCAACCAGAAAACATGAATCTCGAATCATCAATGGACAATTCTTACACACTTTGTCAACCAAAACACACCGACCTAAGAGGTTTGATACTCTAATTACAATTTCAGTAGACTCTACAGGCAAAGTCTTACTGCTCACTAAGTTCATACATATATAAGAATGTGCTGATCCAGGATTTATCAATGCAATCACAGAAGTATCGTAAAGAGTAAATGTACCCGTAATCACATCTGGAGACGAAGCTTCCTCACGAGCTCGGATGGCGTAGGCTCTAGCAGGTGCTCTAGCCTCAGATCAAACAATCATATCTTTGGTTCCCCTCTGACTACCACTCACATTACCCGTATTTTTGGGCGGTCTACTTCGAGCTGTATTTCCACTCGGCCTCAGATTTTGCACAACCTCTTGTTCTACAGACTGAGGACATTTACGGATAAAGTAATCTAAGGATCCACATCTAAAGCAAGCTTGATCATTCAATCTACAACTTTCCGGATGTCTATTACCACAATGTCTACACTTGGGTCGATCGGATTGAACATTTCCAACACTTGCAACAGAAGTAGCTGGAGCTTTGAAACTCGAATAAGATCTAATATGATCTCTACTTGAATGTCCCACATTAACCTTTGAATGATTATAATCATCTCAGAATTTCTTTGACGCAGATTGAAATGATTTACTTGAGAATCTCTTTTTCGTATCTCTAACTTCTGAGTTGGCTTTTCTTTTCTCTCTCCCGAGTTCTTCAGCTTTACATGCTTGTTCAACAAGAACAACAAGCTCTTTTATTTCAAGTATCCCGACTAACAAGCGGATATCTTCATTTAAGCCATCTTCAAACCTTTTACACATTATTGCTTCAGTCGAGACACATTCTTATGTATACTGGCTTACTCTCACAAATTCTCGCTCGTATTTCGTAACGAACATACGGTCCTGTTTCAGCTCAAGAAACTCTTTACCTTTCTGATTAATGAATCTCTGAATGATGCATTTCTTTCAAAATTTAACTTGAAAGAAATCCTAGGTGACTCATTCCCTCGGAACCACAGATATCAGTGTCTTCCACCAATGATACGCCTAGCTCTCAAAAGTGAAATGACACATTTAAGACGTACATGACATTTCATCGAACACTCATATTGTATTCTCTAACCAGAATTCAGCTCTTTCAGCATCATCATTAGTAGTAGCACGAAACTCTTCGGTCCCATATTTTCTAATTTTATCCATTGGTGGCTTATTCAACTGAATCAGATTAACTTGTGGCGTAATAGAGATTTGTGGAGGATTTAGCGAGGTGAAGGTTGTGGCACAGCCAGATTGGTTCTAATATACTGAGTGAACCAATCATTCATCATTTGGTAAAAGGCTTGTTTAGCCTTTCCCTCATAGCTACTATTAACAGGTCTAGAATCGGATGGCGCTGTCCTTTGAGCGGGAGCAGACACATTACTTTTAACATTGTCAGCTACGGCTCGTTCAGGATCCATTTACTATATGAAAACACATTTTCATTGTCAGGAATCATCACACTATAATAGTTCGTATATATGGCATATATAGCCAGACTCACATACACTACGTTAGTCCTAAAATTGACTAAACTGTAGCTCTGATACTAACTAAATGTAACACCCCTAACCCCATATCTGACATTGGATTAGAGTTAAGAGGCATTACCGTACATATCGAAACATTTCACAATCATTTCACAGTCAACAGTCATACATTATTATATCATATTCAAATATCAACAATCAGTCCCTTTTTTAGGTCAACGAGACCTTAAACATGCATTAGAAAGAGGTTGGAACTAAACTGAACACATACAAAATTTTTCGAAACTAAACAATTTCTCAAAGTTACAGAGGCCACACGCCCATGTGAACAGGCCGTGTGCTTTACACGGCATTAGACACGCCCGTGTGTCTAGGCCGTGGCAAAATAGAGCACACATACTGACTTGTCCACATGACCACAAGACAAGCCCGTGTGCCAGGCAGTGTGAAAATTAGAGAGGTTACAGAATTGGGTTACACGGCTGACCATACGCCCATGTGCCAGCCCGTGTGCCACACATGACCAATAGACAAGCCCGTGTGTCTAGGCCATGTCAATATTGTAAGGTATACTGACTTTAAATCGTAGGGTACCCCATGGGACACATGGCCGTATAATGTAACCGTGTGTCACGTACGGCTGAGACACACGGCCGTGTCTCTACCTGTGTGGAAAAAAATAACCATTTTGAACCATCCCTACAAGCATAAAACAAAGCACATTTCATGCCCCAAAGGCAGCCAAAACATACTAAATCACGTACAAATTGACCCATGATATCATCATTCATTCCTGTATAAAAATCCCAACTCAAACATACCAATTCAAAGTACAAATTTTATATCAAAAGCATATGATTCATACATCATATTAATCCATTTCAATTCATACCATTTCACATCATATTAACTTCTCAAATCAACCATGAGACTTACCAAAATTGACCATTTCATTTGGTCATTCAAGAGCACATCAAAACATACCATTTTTGAACACAAAGCATATACCAAAATTCATTCATAATCTCATCCATAACCAAGCCATATCACATGGCTAGATATACACATCTCAAAACACATTCAAAGTTCTCTAGCCTATACATGCCATACTTTGATATATACATTTTCAAAAGGTACCAAAATAATATTTAATAGTGTGGTGATGATCCTCGACAATCCCTGAGCTTCTAGTAGCTTCGATATCTAAAACACAATGCAAACACACACAAAGTAAGCTTTCAAAAGCTTAGTAAGCCATATACAAATAAACTTATCATATATCACACTTATAAACTTATTCATCCATATGAATCATGGCATAACACAATAGCAAGTTCATATTTCTCATTTAGCTCAATTCTTCATGATCACATACTTATAAGAACATCATATTTCCATGTAATTCACATATCAAAAGATCATATTCATACTCACCTTTCATTACCAAATTTCATACACAATTCGTACGTACCTGAATCAGATATACATTCACATAGTTAATTCGTTTCTCGAAATGCCTGTTGAACCTTTTGAAATCATTAAGGATACTCGGATAACTCAGAAAGGTCGTACAATGCCAATGTCTCAGACGTGGTCTTACATGTAATCAAATGTCGATGCCACTGTCCCAGACAGGGTCTTACACGAAATCAAATACGATGTCGATGTCCCAGTCATGGTCTTACATGTAAATCTCAAACCGATTCCGAAGTCCCAGATGTGGTATTACATGAAATCACATATCGAAAATCCTATGTCATGACATATGTATCCTAACTATGCTACGGTTCGTACTAGCTTTTGGACGTCGTTACATTATCAAAACTTTCTCAATTTCACATATTCATCTTCTATATCTATTCATCACAATTCAATATCATATAAACGTGAATAAATCAATTCAAACACATTTATTTGTATATCGACGTACCTCATACGGAAATGAATGGAAACAAACGGCTATTCAACGACTTTCGACTTTCCTTGATCTAATTTCATTTTCTTTGGTTCTTGATCTATATAAATTCAAATTTGACTTATTTAATCTCACATTCATTCAAATCAACCCATATACACATATTTAGGGCATTCTACAAATTAACCCTCACATTTTCACATTTTAACACTTTAGTCCCTAATTCATAAAATCATAAAATACACAAAATACACAAAATTTCTTTTCACAAATGCCTAGCTGAATTTTCCTTAATCTCATACAAGCCCATATATTTCATTTATTTCACATTTTAGCCCCTCAATTTCTCATTTTCACAATTTAGTCTAAAATACTCAAATTCATCAAAAACCCCAATACAAAACATAGTAATCTAACACATATATTTTATTTTCTATCATCTAACTTCATAAAATTCACATTATCAACAATGGCACAACTTAAAATCATAATCAAATTTAGAAATTGAGGCATGGGCTTGAAAGATTGCTAAGCAACAATCACAAAAAACATAGAAATTATCAAAAACCGATTAAAAATCATACCTTAGTCACCAAAATTCTTAGCCGAACCCTAAGAGCTCTTTTTCTTCCTTTTTATTTTTGATTTTTGACAATAAGGATGAATGAATCATCCATTATCATGTTTTTTTTTATTTTATTAAAAAATAATTCATCAATTACTAATTTGCCCTTTATAATTAAACATATAATTCATGTTAATTAAGGTCATTAATTTCCACTCATAAATTCAATGGTTTATTAACCACATAAGGACCTCTAATTTAAAGATACATAGCAATTAAGCACTTTAACAATTAACAAGCCACTTTTACATTTTATGCAATTAGGTCCTTTTATCAAATTAAACACACAAATGATCAAATTTTCACACGAAACTTTCACAGATATCAATTCACATATTATAAGCACAGAAAATAATATTAAAATATTTTTTGACTCGAATTTGTGGTCCTAAAACCACTATTCTGAATAGGGTCTAAATCGAGCTGTTACATAAGCCTACCTTCATAATTAACCCTTAATGAACCCCTTTTAAGCTAACAAACCGTTTCTTAACTTACCCATTAATATTAACCCATAACTCATTTTTGATTCATTGAGAATTGTTTCCCGTTTTATTGACTCCTTTAATTTGGTTAGTTACTTAACTATGTTCTTTTATTTCAGTTGTTAAATTTTCTTTTATTATCCATTGTTCTAAAAAAAATGAAAAAAAGTGAAAAAAAAGTGGAAAAAAATACATTTATGTTGATTATTACTAATTCTATGTTTTTGAGCTTAAGTAGTTAATTTCATATTCTGAGAAGAATCTCGTGTTATTATTTAATAATTTCGATTGATGTAATTATTCAATATTAGTTTATTTTTCTAGTTAGGTAATTTATCAATTCGATCTCGATTCTAACCTTCTTTTTCAGCCTTTATCCACACCTTTAACTAAGTCCTGTTACAACCCTTTAAAGACCTTTTGATTTGTGTATCATATCATTTTATAACGGCGGAGATTTGATTTTCATGCAAGCCTATGTTAATGACTTTTCATAATTGACTTTTGAGTGTTTAATTTTTGAACTTTAAACACTTTGAGTGATTTGAGTGAATCTTTAGTGAGGATGTAAAATCTTGTCAATTTTAAATTAAAGGTAATTACTTAGATAAAGGGAGATACTTATGTTTTCATGTCTTAAAAAAAGTGTGACTTGGATTGGTTGAATCTTTAGTGCTCTTTTAGTTGAATTATCAATGTGTGATTATTTGTGAATTATGAAAAAAACATTATTGATGAGAATTACAAGTTGAGAAATATTAATTTTAATTATGAGTTGAGGATTTTGCTTGAGGACAAGCAAATACTTAAGTGTGGGGATATTTGATAAGCCATAAAAGTAACATGTTTTTAATCTCATTCTTGATTACGTTTTTGGATGATTTATTATATGATTAGTGAATTTGATGCTCTTAATCTTTTGAATTCATGTTTCTATACTTAAGTGAGCACAGGGGAGCGAAAGGAGCAAAAAACGAGACAAAATCTGGAAAAAAAGCTATTTCCAGGATCCACACGGCCTGGGCATTTCGACACGGGCTGGCCACACACCCATGTTCTAGTCCGTGTCAATTTCACACCCTGCTTCCCTGTTACGCAGAAAAACCCAATTTTTAGTGTTTTTGAGCATTCTAAAGTCTATAAATATACACTAGAAGAGGACCTAAAGGGGTACGCGAAGTAGAACACAAAAATTACTCGTAGAACACCGACGAACTCAACTCAGAAGCTGGATCTCCTTCAAGACTGAAGATCTTCTTTCAATTTCTTTAGAAATTTTTGGGTTCTTTATGTTTTGTTATTTTCCTATTTTTGAGATGTTTACCTTTCTAAGTATAAACTAAATTCCCTGAGTACCTAGGGAGGATGAAACCTATGATAAATCTTATTATTTATTTTTTCTAAATTACACGATAAATGTTTGTTCTTGATCTCAATTATGTTTACTTACCTTCATGTTTAATGTTTTCAGGATATTAATTCATGATTGATGTGCTTATTTAGTAGAGCAAAAGTCCCTGTTTAAAAGTAGATCTGGCATAATTGGGTGGATTTGCATGCAATCCTAGAAATAGGACGACATAAATCTACTGGATTAGAGTCAAATCTAATAGGGTAATCCATAGATCGAGTTAATGCGATGATAGGGGTTTTAATTAGAAAGAGATTTTAATTAATCAACCTAGAGTTAGTTATTTTTATTCTCGAAAGAGATATTAATATAATTTAGGGATTTCTACGGATCAAGTCAAATGAATAAATCGCTTAATTCAGATTTAGAATAATAAGTGAAGTCTAAGTGGATTCTTTCCTAGGTATTGCCTCTCTTATAATTTTTCCTTCGATTATTTTCCTAATTCACTCTCTGTCTCTTAGTAATTAGTTTAGTTTAAATTTAGATTAAAAACAACCTTTCAATTTATAGGCTAGAAAATAAAAATATAGTAATTACTGGTACTTTTAGTCCTCATGGATACGATATTCCCGACTCACCGTAGCTATGCTACCATTCGATAAATGCGCTTGCCTTTGTCATATTTTAGTTAGTTTTTGACGTCATCAGCTGCAAACACTGCGAGCCACCATTTATTGGTATTTTCCAACTTATCTACCAATTAGAGGTCATCACTTAAGAGGTCTCAGTTGGAATGGTCCATTTCTACACACACAAAGACCACGAGTCCATTATTCAAAGTTCTTCTTCAATTCTCCACTTTGACAGCCAAAAATTTATATTGGTAAGAAGGAAAATTGATGGAGGATTCGAATTTTCCCTAAGGTGGTACATCCTCAAGAGTCTACTTCTCTCTAGCGGCAAGCATTTATTTCTGATATCTCCAGAGCACAATATGACCAATTAAAGCATGGACGTTCTCTTAAGTGGGAAAAACTTCTAACAGTTAAGAACATCTTTTGTTACTGTTTAAAAGGGCAAAGCCCCAATGACTTTAGAACAGCGAATTTGGCATTGAGTGTGAATCCTCAAAGAGTAATATTTGCAAATAAAGTGTGGCCTTATGGAGCCATAGATGAATTGGCCTAATCTTTAATGAGGAGAAGAAGGGAGCCTACTAACTTCCTTTAAATAGACTGTAATATACCTCCTCAACGCATGTCTGCCCCAACACCTGGTTTTCGGGGTAAGTCACCTGTTAGAACCCTTGTTGATATTGTTGCTAACCTTTCTATTCCTACTGCAAATTCTCCCACTTCCCTTAATTCTTCCTGCAATCCACCAAACATAGAAGTGAAAGCCCTTATGGAGAGTACTCAAGAGGCTATAAAGGTGAATTATGTTATTGTGCGGGCGGGTAATAGTAGCCGCAAGAGGTAGAGGTTGGAAAGACGGTCCTCTAGTGCTGGAGAAAATAACAAGAATAGATTGGTCCATCATAGGCCTAGTAAGGAACCTTTAGTCTAGATAGGGAGCCTTTTGTCCCTCCCCAAGCCATCACTAAACATACCACCGACCCTACCAATATTATAGACACTTCCCACCTGTGGTTTCAATCTTGGACACTACTCACCCCATCTCGTATACATCCACAATTGGCAGTCTTTACTACACTCCTCATTTCGACGAGGTACACACCTTCTTCTCATGGAGAAAGCACATTAGTACGGGATAATATCCCTTTTCCCCTTTTATTGTCCAACAGAAATAAGATATTGATTTGCCCCCAAAACTCAAAGAATTCACCTACCCTTATTATTCTTATGGGGATATTAATAAACCTACCCTTTTTGATATGGCAGGTTCTTTTTCCATGACAGCTATAGAGTGGGGACTTATGAGATGGGCTCTCCAACAAGCTTGTGATGAGATCGAGGCTAGGCGAACAAAATCTGAAAGGATCATTCTCTCTGGCGAACAATCATTTGCCTAGCTCCACCAATCATATGATGACATAGTTCACAAAAGTCATGAGCTCACATAGTCTGTGTCCACTTGGGAGACAAAGTACCACACTTCGGTAGCCCGGAAAAAAGAGTTAGAAGAAAGGGTTCGTCAAATGGAAGCCCTTGAGAAACAACTCCTTGTAGAAAAAAATAAAAATAGAGAACAACGAGTCTCTAGAGAAGTTTAAAGAGCATACCAACGTGAGCATTAAGGCAGATCTGCCCAGTGTAAGGTCTAACTTGGTGTTACATACTCAAGTCAATAAGGGTCCCTTCGATCTAAGCTACTTGAAATCCAAATGCATGCAACATCTCACCAATACTAACCTTAGCTTCGAAGTCCTAAATCCCAAAGGGACTGAATGGGAGGAATTCAAAAAGAAATGAATGGAATCCAACAAACACTTCTACAGTCAGGATTTAGATATGTTCAACTCTAATTTTTCGGGAGGTACTAACCTAAAGGATGAAAGCCCAAGAGATGCTACCACTTCTCTAACCCAAAGGGTATTAGAATTTCTCTTGTTATACATATATATTTTCTCTCATCTCTTTTTAATGAGATTTTTCTTCATTTCTTCACTTTTCTTTCGCAATTACCTTGTTCATCTTTCCTTTTGCTATGATATGCACAAAACCGGCTTATAACGATTTGCACAAATGCATCCAATTCCATAACACACATCAACCTTATGATAACTTAAGGGACTAAGTCAAATTTAAGGTATCAAGCATATAAGGGATATTCCTTAACTTTCTATGTCTAGAAGATCGACTAAATCGAAGCTCTGATACAACTAAATTGTAACACTCTATACCTGACCCAATTATCGGGTTTGGGTACCAAGTGTCATAATCAACCTGAATAACTTAACAAAATTTCTAACCTAATTTACTTTCTGACTTAAATAATTCCAAGTTATACATACATTGCTAGTATTCAATCTTACTCATTTTCAAGAATAACGTCAAAAATACAAAATTTAAACTCTTATTACATTCCTTATCATACAAGCACTAAGTTCTTATAATCATTCTATCTTATTAAACATGAATAATTATTTACAAATTTTAACTTGAGACTTTACTACAGATACACTAAATTAATCCTTAAGGCGTGGCCTCTAAGGGTGCCCCCTATATGCATGATACAGTTATAGCACTGTTTGCGCGAGCTTACGGTGTTTGGCTTAGTTCCTCCACGTGAATCTTAAGTCAATCCTTAAACATACATACAAGGCAGGACAACCATAAGTTCGGATCAACATAGTGAAATTCTATACGGAAGAAATTGAAAACCCTAAATTTTTGAGGAAATAATAATAAAAGCACCAAATTTAAACTCCTTGAGTATCGTAGGGGATTCCATAATTTCACTAGTGTAGCAAATGCTTTGTTTCCCCTAAGCTAACTATTGGCAGACATATCCTCTATTTTAGTCATAAGTGTGCTCTTCCAAATAACAATTCCTTCTGGGGTTTAACCCTGTCCAACTTTATCTCAGACTTTCATTTTACCATTCCCAGTTGAGTCCTTAAAGATATCCATATACACAAATATACAAATTATCGAATAATATTAGAGGACTTGCAATTATCTTCACCACAACGGTGGATCCTTACCTTGATTTACTCATCCCATATTGAACGCAACATATGTTTACCATATTACCCTAGCCAATATCTTCCTTTAACTTAACCTTTGCATAGACCCTTCCTTAAGGAAGACCCAACCTAGCATCCTCATTTGCGGTCTTAATTTTCAGTTTTTGCTGATTGATAACACCCCTCTTTCCTTATGGTTTTGTGATAACTTTAATTTATATAGTCTTTTTCAACATATTTTTACTAGTAATTCATGCAAGTTCAAAGTATTTTAATAACGAAATTTTATTACAAAATTACATAAAAAATTAAAGAGAAATTTACATTTTTTTTGTTATTTACATGCTAATTTGACATATTTTTGCCTATTTAACACAATTTTGTGCAATAGGAGGAAAATTGGCCTCGAAGCTCACCTACTCAATATTCGATGTTGTAGTAATTTTCTGTAGCAAAAGTCAGGCAAAGGGGGGTTGATAATTAATCAGCTATGGGCTTCCAAAATTAATTAGAATTATGGATAATGGACAAACTTGACCCAGCTAGGAAATTGGATCAGTGAAGTAGTTAAGCCTACTGCTCAATGTTGAAGCCAAACCTTCCAATTAAGGAGGAAATAACTCAAATTTAGCTACAAGCAGCCTATTCGTCCATTTAATATTTAATTTAAAGTCCTTAGGATTGCTACTTTTAGCAAATACAAGTTTCCCCTACTAGTATAAATACCACCCCCTCATTCCCTCATTCCATCATCCCTCATTCATTCATCTTTCTCTCTCTTTGCTTTCCTCTCCCATTTTCCTATTCTTCAAGTGAGTGGTGCAAGGATTTAAAAGGAGCTCATTCGGCCATTGAAGGAGCATTTTGCTTGATTGCTATGGCAAGGAGTTGAGCTTAAAGGAGGAGCAAGGCTTATAGAACCACCGAAAATGCTTTTGCAATTCTTTCCCTTTCTCTTTTAATTTATTATTGTTCAATTTGAGAAATCATGTTTGCAATTGAATTTAATTTTTTTAATATAGTTATGGCTGATTAATTCCTTCGATATTAGAATAATTTAATTTTCATAAGTTAGATTATTTATGTTGTTAATGATGTTATGTGCCTAGACTGTTTATGCTTTCAGATAAAATTATGACTATGTTATTCATGCATTAAAAATGTGGGAATGCAACTAAATTAATAATTAAATACTAAACGGATTGTAATTAATGGACACACTATCTGAATGGTGCATGTTTAATCTATATTCGAGAGAATTAGGCTAAATTTTTTAATAATTGGAGAGAACCTTATTACCTTGCATAATCCTGGGATTCATGTGATTAAACTGTTTAGAAATATTACTGTTACCTCACATTAATATGTTTTTTTGTTTATTAATTTTACTAAGTTGTTGACATAGACATATGTTATACTTAATAATTTAATAAGTTGAATTCTTAAACGATGCCTGAAAAAGTTAACCTTGAAGTTATAACAAATGTAGACATATACAGAGAAGAGGTTAAACTTTAGACTTTGAGAGAAGCCAAAGTACTCGCAATTAAAATAGGATTAATCATTACTAAGTTGCCATGGAATTTTCCATAACATCATTAGCAGTATTTAAATATTTCTAAGTTAGGAAGGAGAATTATTCTGATACATACATGATATTGTGATTTCATTGAATGACTTGTGTACTCATTTATTTAATTTAGTTTTAAGCATATTTAGGTTAGTTTAATTTAATCAAACCCATTACTTAGTTTTCATCACCAACCAATTTGCTAGTAATTAATTTTGCAATACTTGATTCACATTGACAGTCCCTGTGGAGACGATACTCGATATACTTATCACTTTATTACTCAATATACCTATCTCATCGTCACAATTGTGTCTCCTAAATGATTAATATGATCACTATGAATAAATGACTGTGATAAATTGCTCGTTTGAAAACAAGCAACTTGTGGCCACGTTCTATATTTATCAATCCACACAATGCCAAAGTGAGAATGTCATTAACTCTTTAAATTGAGCTATGAACTCCGTTTTTTCTAGTAAAGTCATTTAATACACAAGTCATGTACCCAACATACCGACTATCGACTCAATCATCTTTAGAGCATCAGCCTCAACTTATATCAAAGCACATGAGTTACATACCTATGGTCAGTGACTAACTCAGGATTTAGGTAAATCACACCATGAATGTCACAAGCGAATTAATTTACAAACAGATTCAGAATTAATTCATCTTGAGTCCAGTCCAATGCATCATTCTACCAATGAATATATCTATGTCTCTACCCATGGAGTCAAATGCTCCGATAAATAAGACTAGTCATCTCCTTAATTGGAATTGTAAACGACATAATAATCCTTCTAGGTATTTGAACCAAATGCTCACTTTGATTCTTTTACGGGATTATAGACTTGTTTTGATTATCTACTGAAGTAAGTTGTCTTTCTTACAATGTAAACGTTCTTACAATGCCACTTATTATCAATTTTAATTTAGACAATCAATGAGCTAATATTTGTTTGTCACAATTTCTCTATGCATGAAAAATATGTAAGACAAAAATACAAAGACATAACAGTGAAATGTGATATTTATTTATTCATCATTCAAATACATAGAAAACAATTATTTGTTTACTACAATATAGGCACATTTGCCAACAGCACAATCTCCCTAGCTCAAAAAAACCATCTATCGCTAATCATCTTGTCCCCCAGTAAGGAACTAGATGGTTCCATTCCAACTAGACTAGAATTGAGACTTAGCTATTCACTAATCAGCCACACAATTTACCATGTTTTCCAGTAGATCCTGCCAACTTACCATCTTATTCAACTAATTCCCAACTCTTTTTTAAATTTGAGAGATCAATAAAAATTGAGTGTGACACTATATTATGAAATGTTTTTATGTCTAAATGGTTTAATTTTGATGTTTTCGTCAATAGTTGCTCCGGAAATTATTGTAGCATCTCGTAACTCAGACTTGACAGTTGGGTTGGGTGAGGGATGTTACATTTTGTTAACTCGAGGTCGAGTTAGGGCCAAATTGAAAAATTTTCAAAATGCCAGGTTGACATCGTGTAACACCCCGAACCCGAGACCGACACCGGAATCGAACACGAGGTGTTAACAGACTTTAAACCCCTTAAAAAAATTCCCAGACACTGCCAATCTGCGTACTAGTCGCTTTAAAAATCATATCTTGAGTTTCACAACTCGAAAATCAGTTTCGTGATTTTTCCCTGAAACTAGACTCATATTCCCATCTACATATTTTTTTCTAGAATTTTTGGTTGGGCCAATTAGTACAGTTTATTAGTCAAAGTCTCCCATGTTACAGGGATCGACTACACTGACCTTTGCGCATTACGACCTGGATATCTCCCTGCACAGAGCTTCAATACTGATGCCGTTTGTTTCTATAGAAACTAGACTCAGAGAGGAATCTATACATATATGGTATGACTCCTAATTATCTCTGGTTAATTTATAGTGAATTTCCAAAGTCGGAACAAGGAATCCAGAAACCGTTCTGGCCCTGTCTCACGAGAACCTGAATATCTCTTAACATACTGTCCGTATGATTGTTTCGTTACTTTCCTATGAAATTAGATTCATCAAGGTTTGTTTACATAATTTATTCACTATTTAATTCCCTTCCTACTATTTTTAGTGATTTTCCAAATCTACATCACTGCTGCTGTCAGCATCTGCCTTTAAGGTAAACTTTACCTATTTCATGGTTTCCATGATTCAACTAGCCCTTTTTGCATAAATAGCACAATTTATGATAGTGATTAACCATTCCTATGGCTAATCCTTTGTCAAGCATATCCACACCGAATGATTATAACATTATACTCAAACACATATAAGCCATTTTCACATGGCTATCCAAAATTATACAAGTCCAAAGGGTCCACGACCCACAACAAACGGGTAGTCCTATACATGCCATTTCGAAGTTCAACCAAAATTGTACCAAAAGGGGGCTTTGATAGTGTGGGCGACTTTGACCTCAAGATCCCGAGTCCGATAGCTGGAGAACCAAATCTATAAAACAGAGGAGCAATGAAACGGAGTAAGCAATTTATGCTTAGTAAGTTTTGAGCAATGAATTCCAGCACAACAAAAGTATAGCATTCATATAGCTAAATGGATAATTTCATATGCACAAATTTACGATATCGTACTTGCTTCACATTATCAACCCTTATGTACATACACAAAAGATCAACTCAGCCAAAGGCCGGTAGCTCGTTTATCAACTGAGCGAATACTTATTTGTAAGGGCTCAACTAAATTCAAGCACATACGAAACATACCTCAATGTTGGGATGTTTTGAGAGTATTAACTGGAATTTTACAGCAAGTTCATTCATTCCCAAATCACGTACCTTCAGAATTTAACCGGATATAGCTCCTCGTTCAAATGCCTTCGGGACATAGCCCGGTTATAGTAATTCGTACAAATGCCTTCGGGACTTAACCCGGATTTAGTAACTCGCACAAATGCCTTCGGGCTTAGCCCGGAATTAGTATCTCGCACAAATGCCTTCGGATCTTAGTCCGGATATTGTCACTTAGCACAAGCCTTCGGGACTTAGCCCGGACAGCATTCAAATAACCATGCACATTTAACAATAAATCATGGCCCATTCGTATTTCATTTTCGTTAGCAAAACTCAAACACAAGACATTTATCATTCTTGCAAATTCGGCTCAATAGCCACACAAAGAGCATGATTTTAATTTGCTCAAAACATGATCTAATCACATCATAATTTAAGCTCTCTTACTCAAGAACTTACCTCGGATGTCGTCGAACGATTCCGATGGCTATTCGACCACTTTTTCCTTTCCTTTATCGGATTTATTTCCCCTTTGCTCTTGAGCTTAATTAAACAAATAAATTGATTTAATCATTTGAGCATCGAAAAGAGGAACATAAGGCACTTAGCCCATATTTATACATTAGACTTTAAAGTCACATACATGTGAAATCATGCATCAACTCAACATATTAACCCACACTCCCCTTTAGCCGATTGTCCTAACCAAGATATAGGCATCAATATGTTTGCCTCTAACCGAATTCATGCAACGCCAATCCATCTCATGTGGCCGAATATGCATGTCTACTTTGAGGCCAAATTATATTCTTAGTACCACATATAAATGACATACATTTTACTAACTAATGCATTACATATTATAACTCAATATGCATCCATCATTTAGTCCATAACTAAACCACCACCATATATAAACATATACTTTGGGGTGATATATATTTGTATCATACCAATACATCATGTGCATATATATATACAAGAGCCGAATCACAAGGCTAATTATAGCCATCTCATATATTTTCATCCCATACCCGAATGTACAAGTACATTATAATAGCTTCCAACTTAATTCATCATAAATTTCCCCCTTTGCTCTCTTTTTTTTCTTCATGGCCGAATGCTCCTTCTACTCCTTTTACCTTCACAAAGCATGAATTTCATCATCCAACTTACAAGCTTACAATCTCATGAAGTTTAACCTCATGGTACCTATCAAACTCTCACTCATTAGCTTCTATCATAAACCTCCAACAACACCCAATAAACATATACTTTGGGGGTCTATGGTAGAACCAAGAAAGGAACTCATAGATATCAAGATGTGAGCAACTACCATTATTCATCTAAGTTTAGCATGAAACACAATCATCACCCTTATTAATCTTTTATAGCCGAAAACTATACTCACCCCCAAAATCGAAATTTCAACATGGTTTACAAAAATCACTTGATAACTCACTCAATATCAACTAAAATTTCAAAAGCTAGTACAAACTTCCTTACCTTAATAGTGACCTAAGGTGACCGATTGCTTCACTCCCTTCTTCTTCCTTTCAATTCGGCCAAGAAGAACCAAAGAACACAACTTGTTTTTCTTTCTTCCTTAGAACATTCGGCCAAGGGGAAATGAAGAAAGATGGACACTTTTTTTTCTTTGTTTTCTTTATTACTTTCACGGCAATGGGGAGGGGAAGAAACAATTACACACATCCTTTCCTTTTTCCATTTCTTTATTCCCCATACTTCTTATTATATTTTATCCTACATACCTCACTAGGCCAACATGTTCCCAACATGTTTCCACCCATAGCATGGTCGACCACTACTTATTAGGGGGGGAATTTGACATGCAAGTCCCCCCTTTTTTCCACATGCACTAATAGGTCCTTACGCATTGACCTATCACATTTTAAAATTTTCTCACATAAGTCCTATTGACTTAATTCACATGCAATCGACTAAATCGAAGCTTGAAATTTTCACACATTCATAATTACATATTCTAGACAATAAATATCACATTCAAACATTTCGGTGACTCGATTTAACGGTCCCGAAACCACTTCCCGACTAGGGTAAATTTTGGGCTGTCACAACTCTCCCCCACTTAAGAAATTTTCGTCCCCGAAAATCTTACCGGTAAATAGGTTTGGGTATCATTCTTTCATCGAGCTCTCGGTTTCCCAAGTAGCTTCCTCGATCCCGTGTTTGAGCCATAACACCTTCACTAACGGAACCCTTTTGTTCCGCAACTCCTTTACTTCACGAGCTAGGATACACATCGGTTCTTCTTCATAACTCATATCGGCTTGAATTTCAACCTCTGATGGGCTAAATTTGTACAATGGATCAGATCGATAGCGTCGAAGCATCGAAACATGAAAGACGTCGTGAATCTTTTCAAGCTCAGGGGGCAAAATCAATCTATATGCAACCGGACCAACTCGTTCGGAGATTTCGTACGGCCCAATGAATCTCGGGTTCAACTTGCCCTTACGGCCAAACCTGAGTACCTTTTTCCAAGGCGAAACTTTAAGGAACACTTTATCTCCCACCTGATATTCAATGTCCTTTCGTTTCAAATCCGCATACGATTTTTGACGATCTGTGGCTGCTTTCAGACTTTCACGGATTACCTTTACTTTCTGTTCGGCATCCTTAATCAAATCAACTCCGAAAATTTTACTTTCACCGAGCTCGGTCCAAAACAATGGTGTACGGCATTTACGACCGTACAAAGCCTCGTAAGGTGCCATCTTAATACTTGATTGAAAATTATTGTTGTAAGCGAATTCAATCAAAGGTAAATACCGTTCCCATGAACTACTGAACTCGAGGATGCAACATCTCAACATATCCTCAAGTATCTGAATTATCCACTCGGATTGACCATCGGTTTGGGGGTGAAAAGCAGTGCTTAAATGCAGCTTGGTACCCAAAGCTTCTTGCAATTTCTTCCAAAATCGTGAGGTGAATCTCGGATCTCTATCCGACACGATAGAAATAGGTACCCCGTGTAATCTCACGGGTATAAGGTGAGCCGACTTAGTCAGTCTATCAACAACAACCCAAATCGCATCCTTCTTACTTGTTGACCATGGCAGTCCGGACACAGAGTCCATTGTGACTCGATCCCATTTCCACTCGGGTATCATGATCGGCTGAAGTAATCCTGAAGGCACTTGATGTTCCGCTTTCACTTGTTGACATATTAAACATCTCGAAACAAAGTCGGAGATGTCTCGTTTCATACCATGCCACCTAAAACCAACGTTTCAAATCGTTGTACATTTTCGTACTCCCCGGGTGAATTGACATTCGGCTACAATGGGCTTCATTCAGAATCATCGAAATGAGTTCCGAATTCCTTGGAACACACAAACGACTTCTGAACCTCAAACAATCATCATCATCAATTTTCTAGGCTTCACGAATTTGATGAATCAATAATGGTTTGGCTTTTAATTCAGCTATTAACACATTGTCGGGTAGACCAGACAAGTGCACATTCATCGCTCGTAAAGCAAACAATGATTTCCGGCTTAAGGCGTCCGCAACCATATTAGCCTTTCCCGGGTGGTAATCAATGACAAGCTCGTAATCTTTCAACAACTCAAGCCAACGTCTTTGTCGCAGATTTAAGTCTCTTTGAGTCATCAAATTTTTGAGACATTTGTGATCCGAAAATACATGGCACTTCTCACCAAATAAGTAATGTCGCCATATTTTTAAAGCAAATACGATGGCAGCTAGTTCAAGATCATGGGTCGGATAATTTTTCTCATGTGGCTTTAATTGTCTCGACGCATAGGCCACCACTCGACCTTCTTGCATCAATACGCAACCCAACCCAAGTAGGGATGCGTCACTATAAATGACAAACTCTTTGCCTGATTCGGGTTGCACTAAAATTGGAGCTTCAGTCAAATAAGTTTTTAGTTGATCAAAACTTTTCTGACATTTCTCCGTCCATTCGAACTTAACATCCTTTTGAAGTAGCTTCGTCATTGGTGTGGCTATCATCGAGAAACCTTTGACAAATCGTCGGTAATAACCGGCGAGTCCCAGGAAGCTCCGAACTTCGGTAATATTTCTTGGAGGCTTCCAGTTAAGTATGGCTGAAATTTTGCTCGGGTCAGCTCGAATACCCGATGCGGATACCACATGACCCAAGAAGCTAACCTCTCTTAACCAGAACTCACACTTACTAAACTTAGTATATAACTGCTTATCCCGCAAAATTTGCAACACTAGCCTCAGATGCTCAGCATGTTCGGTCTCATCTCTTGAATAGACCAAGATGTCATCAATGAACACAACTACGAACCGATCCAAATATGGTCTGAAGATCCGATTCATCAAATCCATAAATACCGCAGGGGCATTTGTGAGCCCAAACGGCATCACTAAGAACTCGTAGTGACCATATCCCGTTCTGAAAGCAGTTTTGGGTATGTCCGAATCTCGAATTCGCAACTGATAATAGCCCGATCTCAAATCTATTTTTGAGAACATTGAGGCTCCCTTCAGTTGGTCGAACAAATCATCGATACGCGGTAACGGATATTTGTTCTTTATCGTCACTTTATTCAGTTGACGATAGTCAATGCACAACCTCATGGTTCCGTCCTTCTTTTTCACGAACAATACTGGTGCACCCCAAGGTGAGAAACTTGGTCGAGCAAAACCTCTATCCGTCAATTCTTGCAACTGAGCTTTCAACTCTTTTAACTCGGTTGGTGCCATACGATACGGAGCTATCGAAATCGGCGTAGTCCCAGGTACAAGCTCAATACCAAACTCTACCTCCCGAACAGGTGGTAAACCCGGTAATCCTTCAGGAAAAACATCCGGGTATTCACAAACCACCGGCACAGATTCGGGTTTCTTGTTTAATTCTTTGTCATCCAGTACATACGCAAGGTATGCTTCGCACCCTTTTCTTACATATTTCTGGGCCAACATTGCTGATATTACAGCTGGCATCCCCTCCAAGTCCGTAGACTCAACTCGGATTACTTCGTTATTTGCGCACCTCAAATCAATAGTCTTGCTTTTGCAATTCACAACCGCATCATGCGCGGTCAACCAATCCAAACCAAGAATAACATCAAATTCATCAAACGGCAAAAGCATCAAGTCCGCCGGAAAACAGGAACCTCGAATTTCTAGGGGACATTTCTTACACACTTTGTCGACAAGCACGTAACGACCCAAGGGATTTGACACCCGAATTACGAACTCAGTAGACTCAATAGGTAAAGTCTTACTGGATGCTAAGGTTTCACATATGTAAGAATGAGTAGAACCGGGGTCAATCAAAGCAATTACATTAGTATCAAAGAGAGTAAAAGTACCGGTAATAACATCAGGCGAAGAAGCATCCTCGCGGGCACGTATAGCATAAGCTCTAGCAGGCGCACGAGCCTCGGATCTGGTCGTAGAATCTCTAGATCCTCTCTGACCACCACCAGCATTGCCCGTATTTCCAAATGGTCTACCTCGAGCAGTGGTAGCACTCGGTTTCCCACTCTGATTTTCATTCTGTTCAGACAACCTCGGGCAATCTTTAATGAAGTGGTCAACTGATCCGCACTTGTAACAGGAGCGGTCAGGGAATCTACAACTCCCCGAATGCCATTTACCACAATATCGACATTTCGTTCTGTCTCGACGTTCATTCCCAACACTGGCAACCGAAGTGCCTCTCGACCAGCCCACATCATCTCGAAATTTCTTCGATGCCTGTTGAAGAGACTTTCCCAAAGATCTTTTACGAAACTCTCCAGTTCCCTCATCAACTTTTTGTTTTTCTTTTCTAAGCTCTTCGGCTTTACAAGCTCGCTCGACAAGTACTACGAACTCTCGTATTTCAAGAACGCCAACGAACATTTTTATATCTTCATTCAGCCCATCCTCGAAGCGTTTACACATGATAGCCTCGGACGAAACACATTTTCGAGCGTATTTGCTAAGTCTAACAAATTTTCGCTCGTAATCAGTAACCGACATGGAACCTTGCTTAAGCTCAAGAAATTCCTTCCATTTTTTATCAACAAATCTCTGACTGATATACTTTTTCCGAAACTCAGTTTGGAAAAACTCCCAAGTTACTTGCTCTCGGGGCACAACAGAAGTCAGAGTACTCCACCAATAGTAGGCAGAATCCCGTAGCAAGGAGATAGTACACTTTAGGCATTCATCGGGTGTACAAGATAGCTCATCGAGTACCCGGATAGTGTTGTCCAACCAAAATTCAGCTTGCTCGGCATCGTCGCTATCCGTAGCCTTAAATTCAGTAGCCCCATGTTTTCGGATTCTGTCAACTGGGGGCTTATTTGACCTTATTTGGTCAGTTACCGGAGGTATTGTAGGTGCGGGGGTGGTATTAGTCGGGAATGGAGGTTGTGGAACAGCCGTATTAGTTCGAATGTATTGGTTGAACCAATCATTCATCACGCTATAGAAAGCTTGTCTAGCTTCATCATTCGGGTTACTAGCATTAGGTTGAGAGTCCGCCGGCGCTGTCCCTTGTGCGGGAGCAGGCGCTACACTCTCAAGATCATCAGCTACCTCTCGGTTGGGATCGGGATCCATTACTATAAATAAACACATTTACAGTTGTCAGAAATCACCACACTATCAAGTAATCACATAAAATGGCATGTATAGCTAGACCCAACGCATTACGGTAGTCCTAGAATCGACTAAACCGTAGCTCTGATACCAATCAAATGTAACACCCCGAACCCGAGACCGACACCGGAATCGAACACGAGGTGTTAACAGACTTTAAACCCCTTAAAAAAATTTCCCAGACACTGCCAATCTGCGTACTAGTCGCTTTAAAAATCATATCTTGAGTTTCACAACTCGAAAATCAGTTTCATGATTTTTCCCTGAAACTAGACTCATATTTCCATCTACATATTTTTTTCTAGAATTTTTGGTCGGGCCAATTAGTAGAGTTTATTAGTCAAAGTCTCCCATGTTACAGGGATCGACTACACTGACCTTTGCGCATTACGACCTGGATATCTCCCTGAACAGAGCTTCAATACTGATGCCGTTTGTTTCTATAGAAACTAGACTCAGAGAGGAATCTATACATATATGGTATGACTTCTAATTATCTCTGGTTAATTTATAGTGAATTTCCAAAGTCGGAACAGGGAATCCAGAAACCGTTCTGGCCCTGTCTCACGAGAACCTGAATATCTCTTAACATACTGTCCGTATGATTGTTTCGTTACTTTCCTATGAAATTAGATTCATCAAGGTTTGTTTACATAATTTATTCACTATTTAATTCCCTTCCTACTATTTTTAGTGATTTTCCAAATCTACATCACTGCTGCTGTCAGCATCTGCCTTTAAGGTAAACTTTACCTATTTCATGGTTTCCATGATTTAATTAGCCCTTTTTGCATAAATAGCACAATTTATGATAGTGATTAACCATTCCTATGGCTAATCCTTTGTCAAGCATATCCACACCGAATGATTATAACATTATACTCAAACACATATAAGCCATTTTCGCATGGCTATCCAAAACTATACAAATCCAAAGGGTCCACGACCCACAACAAACGGGTAGTCCTATACATGCCATTTCGAAGTTCAACCAAAATTGTACCAAAAGGGGGCTTTGATAGTGTGGGCGACTTTGACCTCAAGATCCCGAGTCTGATAGCTGGAGAACCAAATCTATAAAACAGAGGAGCAATGAAACGGAGTAAGCAATTTATGCTTAGTAAGTTTTGAGCAATGAATTCCAGCACAACAAAAGTATAGCATTCATATAGCTAAACGGATAATTTCATATGCACAAATTTACGATATCGTACTTGCTTCACATTATCAACCCTTATGTACATACACAAAAGATCAACTCAGCCAAAGGCCGGTAGCTCGTTTATCAACTGAGCGAATACTTATTTGTAAGGGCTCAACTAAATTCAAGCACATACGAAACATACCTCAATGTTGGGAAGTTTCGAGAGTATTAACTGGAATTTTACAGCAAGTTCATTCATTCCCAAATCACGTACCTTCGGAATTTAACCGGATATAGCTCCTCGTTCAAATGCCTTCGGGACATAGCCCGGTTATAGTAATTCGCACAAATGCCTTCGGGACTTAACCCGGATTTAGTAACTCGCACAAATGCCTTCGGGACTTAACCCGGATTTAGTAACTCGCACAAATGCCTTCGGGCTTAGCCCGGAATTAGTATCTCGCACAAATGCCTTCGGATCTTAGTCCGGATATTGTCACTTAGCACAAGCCTTCGGGACTTAGCCCGGACAGCATTCAAATAACCATGCACATTTAACAATAAATCATGGCCCATTCGTATTTCATTTTCGTTAGCAAAACTCAAACACAAGACATTTATCATTCTTGCAAATTCGGCTCAATAGCCACACAAAGAGCATGATTTTAATTTGCTCAAAACATGATCTAATCACATCATAATTTAAGCTCTCTTACTCAAGAACTTACCTCGGATGTCGTCGAACGATTCCGATGGCTATTCGACCACTTTTTCCTTCCCTTTATCGGATTTATTTCCCCTTTGGTCTTGAGCTTAATTAAACAAATAAATTGATTTAATCATTTGAGCATCGAAAAGAGGAACATAAGGCACTTAGCCCATATTTATACATTAGACTTTAAAGTCACATACATGTGAAATCATGCATCAACTCAACATATTAACCCACACTCCCCTTTAGCCGATTGTCCTAACCAAGATATAGGCATCAATATGTTTGCCTCTAACCGAATTCATGCAACGCCAATCCATCTCATGTGGCCGAATATGCATGTCTACTTTGAGGCCAAATTATATTCTTAGTACCACATATAAATGACATACATTTTACTAACTAATGCATTACATATTATAACTCAATATGCATCCATCATTTAGTCCATAACTAAACCACCACCATATATAAACATATACTTTGGGGTGATATATATTTGTATCATACCAATACATCATGTGCATATATATATATACAAGAGCCGAATCACAAGGCTAATTATAGCCATCTCATATATTTTCATCCCATACCCGAATGTACAAGTACATTATAATAGCTTCCAACTTAATTCATCATAAATTTCCCCCTTTGCTCTCTTTTTTTTCTTCATGGCCGAATGCTCCTTCTACTCCTTTTACCTTCACAAAGCATGAATTTCATCATCCAACTTACAAGCTTACAATCTCATGAAGTTTAACCTCATGGTACCTATCAAACTCTCACTCATTAGCTTCTATCATAAACCTCCAACAACACCCAATAAACATATACTTTGGGGGTCTATGGTAGAACCAAGAAAGGAACTCATAGATATCAAGATGTGAGCAACTACCATTATTCATCTAAGTTTAGCATGAAACACAATCATCACCCTTATTAATCTTTTATAGCCGAAAACCATACTCACCCCCAAAATCGAAATTTCAACATGGTTTACAAAAATCACTTGATAACTCACTCAATATCAACTAAAATTTCAAAAGCTAGTACAAACTTCCTTACCTTAATAGTGACCTAAGATGACCAATTGCTTCACTCCCTTCTTCTTCCTTTCAATTCGGCCAAGAAGAACCAAAGAACACAACTTGTTTTTCTTTCTTCCTTAGAACATTCGGCCAAGGGGAAATGAAGAAAGATGGACACTTTTTTTTCTTTGTTTTCTTTCTTACTTTCACGGCAATGGGGAGGGGAAGAAACAATTACACACATCCTTTCCTTTTTCCATTTCTTTATTCCCCATACTTCTTATTATATTTTATCCTACATACCTCACTAGGCCAACATGTTCCCAACATGTTTCCACCCATAGCATGGTCGGCCACTACTTATTAGGGGGGAATTTGACATGCAAGTCCCCCCTTTTTTCCACATGCACTAATAGGTCCTTACGCATTGACCTATCACATTTTAAAATTTTCTCACATAAGTCCTATTGACTTAATTCACATGCAATCGACTAAATCGAACCTTGAAATTTTCACACATTCATAATTACATATTCTAGACAATAAATATCACATTCAAACATTTCGGTGTCTCGGTTTAACGGTTCCGAAACCACTTCCCGACTAGGGTAAATTTTGGGCTGTCACACATCGAGACTACGGGAGCTCCTCATCGTGACGCAACATACTATCTTAGCCCGTCGTAATGCTGAGAGTACGTCGTCGTGACATTGAGAAACCTATGTCACAATGTCAACCTTGTTTTTCCACAAGTTAATTCCATACATTGTCTAGCAAGCATATATAGCATACATGAATGCCTTTAAGGCTTAAATTGGTCATTTGCCTTAATTTCAACATGTTAACAACCATTTACCAAAACCTCAACACCCCTACCATGCATAATTTCAAACCATTTATAATATCGATTCTCAACATGATCATTTGAAACATTTGAAACAAGTAAAACCTTGGTACATGCCATCTTACCAAAATGAGATAAGCCATACAAACTTAGTTGAATTGAAAACAGTGGTCTAGATACTGACTTCACTTTTTTGGGGCTTCGATATTTCCTGTACCTACGCACAAAATAAACAAACCATAAGTTGAGTGATAAAACTTAGTGGTACTTTCATGATTCAATATAACATCAACATTTATAATGATCATGCATAACACCATTATACAATTTATCCAAGTTATAATCTACCAACCTAAAAATATCACATCTTAGATATGAATGAGTATATGAATATGGAAAATAACTAATGCATTCGTCAATATTTGCAAGGAAAATAATCTATACATACCATTTGATAATTACCATTTTGCATACCTTATTAGCTAACACTATCAAACATATATCACACATCTTTATATACTATTAACATTATAGTATTCATGTTTAATGGCTTATATATTATTTATCTTATTACCATACCATCCAAACACATTTTTGGAGTCCATCGACTCGTTTATATTTATTTCGGTATCATATTTTATTTTCAAAATATTTCTTTACAAATTCAAGTTTTTCCAATTCTAATTAGGATGTTACGTCTGATGGAACCCTAGTAAAATGGATTTAGATACATGGGTAAACTACACACCAGATAGCTCTTAGGAGCTTAAACTATAACTGCAGCCCTATTTTGACCCTAGTCGAGAAGTGGTTTCAGGACTGTTAAACCGAGTCACCGAAATATTTGAATATAATATTTTATGTCTAAAATATGTGTTTATGCCTGTGTGAATTTTTAAATGCTTTAATTTTTGCAAATTGATGTGAAATTAATTGAAAATTGACTTGTGTGAAAATTTTGAGAATGTGTTAGGTAAATTTTGAAATGGCCTTGTATTATGTGACTTTAAAACACAAGGACTTGCATGTCAAATTGACATGTTTTTTTTATAGTGGCCGGCCATGTGGAATAATCATTGAAATGTATGTTTTTTTTACATATATTTGTATTATAATATAACTATAATTATATATGTTATTGGTGTTAAAATAAAATAAATAAAATAGTGAAAGGTGAAAAGAACAAGGCTTAGTTCATCTTTTGTTCTTCATTTGCCGAATATAGGAGGAAAAGCTAGGCTTTCGGTCACTCTTTGATTTTTGCTTGATTAAGGTAAAAATTTCATGTTATTTCCTTTGAATTTTTTTAAGTGTGGTTGATAGCTAAGTATTTGACTTAGCCCATTTTGAATTTTTGAATTCTATGGTGATTTGGGCATTCGACCATGATATGGATTGTGAGAAATGGTGGTTGTTTTATGCTCTTATGAGTAAAGGTGGATAAGTGAGGTTTAAACTTGTTAGATATGCATAGTAGTGGTTTAGGTGCTTTGGGGAATTTTGGCTAACAGGTTTATGCTTACCGAAATTGAATTAGAGGTTTTGAGCATAATTTGTGTAACTTGTGAATGAAATACTTGAAATTATGAATTAGGAACATGAATTTAGTCGGCTACTTAAGACAAATTGTCAAATAATGCTCAACATTAGTGTTATTTACTTAATTGGCAAATTGAGCTTAGAATAGGTGAATTCGTGGGTATGGGGCAAAGTATTTATATTCGGCCATTAGCTAGATTTTGTTAAGATTTGGATAATTGAGAATTTAGTCAATATGCTTAAAAAGAAGCTTTCATGGTTGCCGAATTGTAAAGTGAGAAGTTGCTAAGTAAAATTGATGTTAAAATCAATGAAATAGAGAATGGTAGGTTTAATTGAAGAAGTCATGCTTTGTGTGCCTTATTCGCTTATTGAACATTCAGCTTTGTCCCTAGAGAATGAATGAATTGATGGTAATTGTTTATGGGAATTAGCTTTGCCATGTTTATGCTAACAAGATGAGAAATGAATTAAGATGGTCCTAGTGTGCCGATTGGGAGCTAGGAAATTGAGTTAAAGATAGAAGATAGTGAGTAAATATTTCATAGACATTTTTTACACTTAAGTTCACATGAATTTAAGCTTACTAAGTGATCACATATTCGGCTCTTGATGATTATTATGTCATGAATAATGAGTTTGATTAAAAGATTATGTAAACTTGATCAAATCAATAATTTAGTTGTGACTTGTAACATAGTTGTATTTGGCAGAATGTGTATGTAAAAGAAAATTGTGTGTGTGTCCGGGCTAAGTCCCGAAGGCATTCGTGCTGGTGTTATGTCTGAGCTAAGTCCCGAAGGCATTCGTGCTGGTGTTATATCCGGGCTAAGTCCCGAAGGTATTCGTGCTGGTGTTATATCCGAGCTAAGTCCCGAAGGCATTTGTGTTGGAAATGTGTGATCTTGCTGTAATAATTCCAATTAATGTGCTCACAACCCTAAGATGGTCAGGTATGTACCGTATATACGTTGTAAAATTTGATTCGGTTTAAATTGTGATTATTCATTTGGATAGTGCTCTTCTGGCCATTGCTTAGGGTTGTAAGAAGTCTATAGCTTATTCAGGATACATGAATTTTGATTCAAGTGGAAATATGTTAAGATTGGCTCTGAGCATGTGAGTATATTGGTTGAAGTGTGAAGTAACATGAATATATGAATAAACGTATATGTATTTATTTAGCCTTGTAATTGAATTAGATGTATTCGGCCAAATGATGAAGTTGGTTGGATAAAAAGAAGTTATCTACGTGAGATGAATTTGTGTTTAAGGAAAAATTTAAAATGACATGCATGAATAATAGTGGTATATTTAGTCATGGTTACATTCGGTCAAAGAAAAGATATAAGCCTATGAATGCTATGTTTTAATTTTAAATGGTTTCGTTGCTTAAAACTTACTAAGCATAGAAATGCTTACTCTATTGTCCTTAATTCTCTGTTTTATAGATCTCGTTCGTTAGCTACGATCTCGGGAATCTCAAAGTCGAAGTCGTCCACACTATCTAAGCCCATTCGGTAGCTAAACTTTGATAATGGCATGTATAGGCTTGACTTTTTGATGTTAAATAAGTATCTTTTTGATGTTGTATATATGTATAGCCATGCGAAAATGGCTTGTTAAGTTACTATATGTGTTCCACATAGTTAATGTGAATGTGTGGTTGATATTCGATTAATGTTTTCCATGTTTTGATGTGAATTGAACTTAAGAATGAATCAATGTACCCATTAACTTGAGATGAGTCTTTTGTATATTGTATAATTGGAAAAAAAACAAGTTGGAATTCAGTTTTATAAGTTGCCAACGGGAGTTATTCGAATAAAGTTAAATAGAATTTCGTGCTTGTATGGTAATACTCCTTAACCCTCCGGCAACGGGTACGGGTTAGGGGTGTTACAACAACACATCAAGGTAGCGAAGTGCAAAGCCCGAAGGCCTCAAAAGCGAATAAATATACTAATACATCCCTTCACCACACCATATTATACTCAATGATCTGTAACAATTGCTAGATCCTGGTATAACTTGTAATGATCTCCGTACAAACACATATCTCATACGCATGCATATACAACCCTATTGGCATGCCAATTGTGTCCTAACCTTATACTAAGTTCACATGGGCATAAATTACATATATAAACGTTTCTATACCTGTAATCATCTTACTCACATATTCATACCTTGTATTCGGTCACATATGCATTTCGTACCTTTTATATTGTTTTACCGCATAACAGTTATTTTTCAATTTAGTACATATATTGTTATCTCGGTCAAATTCACAATCTCAACCTATGACACCCAAACTTGATTGAGACGGACAGACTCGAATTCGAAGCCTTATATCAGCCACCTAAGTGACACTCCGGTTAACGACCACCTAAGACACACCTCGACCTTATAACACCTTAATCTTATCAAATTATTAATTATTAATTAATGCAGAAAAAAATTATGAACCAATTTTAAACTTTTCCTAGGTAATTTAACCTAAGGACATTTTCATCATTTTAACACCTATGGTAAAACTAACCTAATTTTTTATCTAAGTGTTTGCCGATCCTCTTTTAGTCAAATTATGCAAGCCTAAAACTTTTAGCTTAATTTGAGTTTGTTTACTACGTCTAATTCAAGTTTTATTATTAGGGAATAAATTATAACTTAAATAAATTAGAATACCAATTTAAAGAGACAAAAATTCAACCCCAAAACCCACACGGTTGTGTCCCCCAGACTGTGTGTCATTAAACGACCATATTCGCATCGTGAAAAACTTTTAGACCAATCACACAAGCCTGTGTGTGATAGCTCCGATCTCCACACACCTTTGTCACGTACCCACATGCCCGTGTGCAACCCCTCACATGCATGTGTGGATAGGCATACGCCCGTGTGAAAACCATTGCACCTACTTTTGCAAAAAAACTTGTTTTAAAACCCAATTTTACATGTTTTAATGGCCAATTAAACCTGATTTAACTACGATTAATTAACATACATATACATACACCTTTAATTGATTTTATTGACATCAATCAAGCCTCAATTATATAGAATTAGGCAATCAATTTCATGCATAACAAACACTGAATAAATCAAACAACTGGCATACCTCAGACTCTAGTAAACCACTCCATAGAAGCTTCATTTAAACAATTGTTAGTACAAAGTTCATGCCTTACACACGATGTTATCAATCACTGTGTTATAAAGAAACAATACACCACAAATCATTTAATAATTAAACTCAAACATGTCTCAAAATTATTATAGAACCATCCAAAATAAAATGTCCAGTATCCAAAGTCCAATTACAACCAAAATTAAACTAATTCCCGAGAGTTCCACAATGCCTGACTACAGTCTCTAAAACATGTAATAAAGTCTATACCAAATCTAAATCCCTTGGAACTCTCTTGCTCGGATCATCGACTCCTCAAATCTAATGATTATCTGCACAAATTGTGAGGATGTGAGCTTTAAAAAGCTCGGTGAGTGTTTATAAAAATGACTAGTAAATCAACATCCAAATCATGCTTAAATCACATCCAATCAATTACCAATTATCAGCCATAATAATGAAACATGTCAATTTAATTTACATATGCTTTATCAATATCAAGAATCAATTATTCAAGGTTTACAAACATCAAATGATATAACAATGATCACACATAAATATATTGGCATATACTTCTCATGGTTTAATCGGGTGATCATACATAAGATAAACAAATCTCTGAACTCCCACAAATATCAAACACAGTCCACCGAGTTGATTGGGCCGAAACACGCGCTTCCTTATAGCACCTCAAATAACCCACAAATATTAAATACAGTCCACCGAATTGAGTGGGCCGAAGCACATGCTTCCTTATAGCGCCTCAAATAACCCAATGAATGGAGACTCATGCTCAACACTCCCTTATCTACTCCAAACAAATCTGTCCACCTAGAGCCATATGCTCATAATGTCACAAATAAAAATGAGTTCTCACAAATCCTATGGCATGCCAACTATTTCCAATGGATCCACCATGCATGTTGCCAATATATCCAGTCAAACATAGCATATAAATTAGTCATTATTGTTCTCAATTTAATGCGACAAAATGCTTATGTGTAACATGTAACATAGCCATTTAACATCTAATTAAATCAAACATTTGTCATTTTTCAATGTTCAATTACCAATTGTAACACCAATATATCATGATCAAAAACTCCAGTAACCATGCTCTAACCATCAACATAATTAGCCTAATTAAATTGTAAAAAACCACATAAATGCTTACTTACCATTATTCAATAAAAATTCAACTCTTGTACATATAATATCATTCTTGTAAAAATTAGTCATTCCACCATAATTAATTAATTAAATCATCAATTAAGCTACTAGTTAAACATAAATGAGGGCCAATTTACCAATCACCTTAGAAACACTCACCGCACAATTTTTTCTACCACAAATAAGTGATCAACCAAGCAAATCCAAGCTTCAATTCCGATTAGCTCGGTCCTCTTCAAAATTCGGATCTTTCAATAGAGATAAAGTAGACATTACCACTTTTCTAGTGCTATAATAAACACGTTTTAATTAACTATACTAATCAAAACCCTCTCACAAAGATACCTTACCAGATTTGTAACATCAAGTCGAAAACTCGATTCCTCACAAAATCAATCTCTCTAGCCATCCTAAACATTTTCAATCATCAATATTAGACCAAATAAACTTATGCTAAGCATCAATTTCACAAAATTTCAAAAAATTTGTTCCTAAAGATGATGAAATTTGAATTTCTTTAAATTAACTCACAAATCATGTTTAATCTTGATAATAAGATCAAAAACCTTTTAATAGATCCATATTGAGTTGGAACATCTATTAATTTCCAAATTTCCTCTCAAAATTCAATATCCACCATTAAAGAACCATGTGTTCTTGGAAAAAGATGACATTGATAAAAAAAATCCTTTAATTGACTCTCAAATCATATAAAAATGTTTTTAATTATCATAAAAACAAGTTTAGGGTTAAAAATTACCTTTGATTTACTCTAAATTCGTTTATTCAAAATCTTTATTCAAGAAACTTGAGAAATTTTAGAATATTTTTGGCTACTTTTGAGAATAATTTTGGGTGAATTGAGAGAGTATTTTGAAAAGGAAATTCGTTAGATGTATTCTTTGATGATAGATCTTTAAAATCATGCAAAGAAAATGAATATTAAAGCTCTCTAATCTGATGTAAAATATGTGAAAAGTGAGCTAGATACATTTGTTTTAAAACTGAAACCACCCATTAGATAATTAAAAATTGGGAAATTTGCCTAATAGTCATTCCTACATTTTGTAACACCCCAAAACTCAGCCCAAAAGTTTCGATCGAATCTCGAAGGTTACATTGACCACTGAAGGATCCTAAAGCAATTTACAAAAAGAATTGTTTAAAACTTATTTCGAATACAGTTTACTAAAATCGAACTAAATCGCTTAACAATTTATGTTTTGGAACACTAATAAAGTGGCGTTACAAACAATTAGGAATAAAACAATTTAACATTAATAAAACAATTTAACGTTTCTTATACAGTTTCAAAATGCATCAATTTCTCCAATTGTAACTCAAAATTTTGAATTAGAAATTGTGCGAAAAATATGTTGTTTTCTAAAATGTGTGTGAACTTTGAAACAATAGCAGAAGACCCAATCAAAACCCGCGCGCAAAACTTTTGAAATGTTGTTCAAAATTGAAATCAAGTAGTTTAACGAAAAGTTCAGACCTTAACCCATACCACAATTTATATAATCGCTTTACAAATAATCTTAAAACCAACCATATAAAACTTATGAAAATTTTTATTAAACTGAATCAAACCATAACTTTTTGAGACCTTCGGCTGTTGAGTTTAGCTTCAAAACATGAGAATTACCTAAAAGGAGGAAAACTAAGAGGGGTGAGCCTCGTGTGAGTCTGAAACCAGTATGAACTCAAATGAAAAAGTTTACAGAGCTAAAATCCCAGATAAAAGTACACTGTTAATGCTAGAAATTCTTGAACCAATAGCTAGAAGTATACATTTCCATGAGCCATACAAAGTAACTCATACATAAATCCACACACATGTAAGCACTTACACATCAAACTATTGCTCAAAGGTAACTCAATATACAAGATGTATCAAAAACACATTAACTACGCACACTTATTACGTTAATCAAATTGTCAACACACCAACTCTCACATAGATAGACATATGACTAGATGTGCAATGAATGTAACAAATCAAAATGACCCCACCCCACCAACCAAATGCCACCCTAACCACCCAGCACACCCCTTATGGGCTATATTAAGCCCATCCATCCTGCATGCCACATAGGACCATGATAGACCTATCCACCCTACACACCATGATAGTTGTCACTAGGATACTTGAGTTCCGAACTCGTTGAGTTGAGTTCGAGTTCGTGAGATGTAACTAGGCATCCGAACTCGTTGAGTTGAGTCCGAGTTCACTTATGGATGTGAACACCCGAGCTCGTTGAGTTGACTCCGAGTTCACTTATGGGCGGGTTACATGGTAGCTTGGCTACATAAGTTCTGCAGGCTATTGAGTTTGTCTAGCTGCGGGTATGGCACTTACATTCATGAAATCAGCGTATTCAAATTATATTCCGATGTGTTCAATGGGTGAATCTGTGACAGCCCAAAATTGACCCTAGTCGGGAAGTGGTTTCGGGACCGCTAAACCGAGTCACCGAAATGTTTGATGTGATATTTATTGTCTAGAATATGTAATTATGAATGTGTGAAAATTTCAAGCTTCGATTTAGTCGATTGCATGTGAATTTAGTCAATAGGACTTATGTGTGACATTTTTGAAATGTGATAGGTCGAAGCATAAGGACCTATTAGTGCATGAAATAAAAAGGGGGGACTTGCATGTCAAATTCCCCCCCTAATTAGTAGTGGCTGGCCATGACAAGCATGGTAGACCAAGTGTGATGGGCAAGACATGTCATAGACATGTTGTGTTGGTGCATCATGGGTGGAAAAAAATAAAATAAGGAGCATGGGCATAAAATAATAAAAGGGAATATGATGAAAACAAAAAAAAAGAATGTGTGGTTGTTTCCCCCCCCCCATTGCCGTGAGTTAAAGAAAAGAAAAGAGAAAATTTTGTTCATCCTTTTTCATCTTCATTTGGCCGAAAATTCTAAGGAAGCAGGAAGGAGTTCTTGCTTCATGTTTGGTTTGGAAGAGGATTAGGAGGAGGTTTGGCCATACTTGTATCTAGATCAAGGTATGTTTGAGGTTGTGCCATGAGATTCATGCATGTTTTTAGTTGCTAGCTTGAGTTCTAATTAGCCCATGGTTCAAATCTTTGCTATGTCATGGGGATGATATTCGGCCTAGGTAGATTTTGTGTTAATGCCATTGCATGCTAAATATGAAGCTTGTTAATGATGCATGTGATGGTGGATTGATGATTCTTGAATCTTCTTTTTAGCATTTTTGAGTGAGCACATATGTGCATTGGTTGCTAGATGGAGAAGAATCGGCTAGCAAGTTGTGTGCTAAGGCCGAATATAATTTTTGTATATTAATGAGTAATGCATGTGTTAAATTGATGGAAAGGGAGAGGATGCTTTACTAGTGTATATATGTGTGTATTAGCCAAGTTTTGAACTTGAAACAAAAGGGTGTTTAGTCAATACAAGTGACCATACTTGTAGAATGTATTAAGTGTTGAAATCGGCCCCAACATAGACATGCATATTCGGCCATAGGAAGGAGATTGGTGTTGCATGTATTCGGTTAGAGGCAAGCATATTGATGCTTTTGTCTTGGCTTAGAAAATTCGGCCAAGGGGGAAAAATTAGCTAAAATGTTGAGTTTGATTCATGATTCCGTACATATGTGACTTTAATGTCTAATGTACAAATATGGGCTAAGAGCCTTGTGTTCCTCTTTTCAATGCTCAAATGATTAAATCAATTTATTTGTTTAATTAAGCTCAAGAGCAAAGGGGAACTAAATCCGATAAAGGGAAGGAAAAAGTGGTCGAATAGCTATCGGAATCGTTCGACAACACCCGAGGTAAGTTCTTGAGTAAAAGAGCTTAAATTATGATTTGATTAGATCATGTTTTATGCAAATCAAAATCATGCTCTTTGTGTGTGGCTATTGAGCCGAAATTGCAAGAATGATAAGTGTCTTGTGTTTGAGTTTTGTTAACGAAAATGAAATACGAATGTGCCATGATTTACTGTTAAATGTGCATGGTTATTTGAATGATGTCCGGGCTAAGTCCCGAAGGCTTTGTGCTAAGTGACCATATCCGGACTAAGATCCGAAGGCATTTGTGCGAGATACTAATTCCGGGCTAAGCCCGAAGGCATTTGTGTGAGTTACTAAATCCGGGTTAAGTCCCGAAGGCAATTGTGCGAGTTACAATAACCGGGCTATGTCCCGAAGGCATTTGAACGAGTAGCTATATCCGGTTAAATTCCGAAGGTACGTGATTTGGGAATGAATGATCTTGCCATAAAAATTTCAGTAAATACTCTAGAAACATCCCAACATTGAGGTATGTTTCGTATGTGCTTGAATTTAGTTGAGCCCTTACAAATAAGTATTCGCTCAGTTGATAAACGAGCTACCGGCCTTTGGCTAAGTTGATCTTTTGTGTATGTACATAAGGGTTGGTAATATGAAGCAAGTATGATATCGAAAATTTGTGCATATGAAATTATCCGTTTAGCTATATGAATGCTATACTTTTGCTGTGCTGGAATTCCTTGCTCAAAACTTACTAAGCATAAATTGCTTACTCCGTTTCCTTGATCCTCTGTTTTATAGATTTTGGTTCTCCAGCTATCGGACTCGGGATTTTGAAGTCGAAGTCGCCCACACTATCAAAGCCCCCCCCTTTTGGTACAATTTTGGTTGAACTTCGAAATGGCATGTATAGGACTACCCGTTTGTTTGGGTCATGGACCCTTTGGACTTGTATAATTTTGGATAGCCATGTGAAAATGGCTTATATATGTTTGAGTATAATGTTATAATCATTTGGTATGGATATGCTTGACAAGGATTGGCCATGGGAATGGTTAATCACTATCATAAATTGTGCTATTTATGCAAAAAGGGCTAGTTGAATCATGGAAACTATGAAATAGGTAAAGTCTACCTTAAAGGCAGATGCTGACAGCAGCAGTGATGTAGATTTGGAAAATCACTAAAAATAGTAGGAATGGAATTAAATAGTGAATAAATTATGTAAACGAACCTTGATGAATCTATTTTCATAGGAAAGTAACGAAACAATCATACGGATAGTATGTTAAGAGATATTCAGGTTCTTGTGAGACAGGGCCAGAACGGTTTCTGGATTTCCTGTTCCGACTTTCGAAATTCATTACAAACTAACAAGAGACAATTAGGAGTCAAGCCATATATGTATATATTCCTCTCTGAGTCTAGTTTCTATAGAAACAAACGGAATCAGTATTGAAGCCCTGTACAGGGATATATCCAAGTCGTAATGCGCAAAGGTTAGTGTAGTTGATCCCTGTAATATGGGAGACTTTGACTAATAAACTGTACTAATTGGCCAAACCAAAAATTCTAGAAAACAATATGTAGATGGAAATATGAGTCTAGTTTCAGGGAAAATTTACGGAACTGGATTCCGAGTTTCTGAACTCAAGATATGATTTTTAAAGCGACTAGTAATCAGATTGGCAGTGTCTGGGAAATTATTTTTTTAAAGTCTGTTAACACCTCGTGTTCGACCCCGGTGACGGCCTCGGGTTCGGGGTGTTACATTTGATTGGTATCAGAGCTACGGTTTAGTCGATTCTAGGACTACCGTAATGCGTTGGGTCTAGCTATACATGCCATTTTATGTGATTATTTGATAGTGTGGTGATTTCTGACATTTGCAAATGTGTTTATTTATAGTAATGGAACCCGATCCCGACCGAGCGGCAGCTGATGATCTTGAGAGTGTAGAGCCTGCTCCCGCACAAGGGACAGCGCCGACGGACTCTCAACCTAATGCTAGTAACCCGAATGATGAAGCTAGACAAGCTTTCTATAGCGTGATGAATGATTGGTTCAACCAATACATTCGAACTAATACGGCTGTTCCACAACCTCCATTCCCGAAAAATACCACCCCCGCACCTACAATACCTCCGGTAACTGACCAAATAAGGTCAAATAAGCCCCTATTTAACAGAATCCGAAAACATGGGGCTATTGAATTTAAAGCAACGGATAGCGACGATGCCGAGCAAGCTGAATTTTGGTTGGACAACACTATCCGGGTACTCGATGAGCTATCTTGTACACCCGATGAATGCCTAAAGTGTACTATCTCCTTGCTACGCGATTCTGCCTACTATTGGTGGAGTACTCTGACTTCTGTTGTGCCCCGAGAGCAAGTAACTTGGGAGTTTTTCCAAACTGAGTTTCGGAAAAAGTATATTAGTCAGAGATTTGTTGATCAAAAACGGAAGGAATTTCTTGAGCTTAAGCAAGGTTCTATGTCAGTTACTGATTACGAGCGAAAATTTGTTAGACTTAGTAGATACGCTCGGGAATGTGTTTCGTCCGAGGCTATCATGTGTAAACGCTTCGAGGATGGGCTGAATGAAGATATAAAAATGTTCGTTGGCATTCTTGAAATACGAGAGTTCGTAGTACTTGTCGAGCGAGCTTGTAAAGCCGAAGAGCTTAGAAAAGAAAAACAAAAAGTTGATGTGGGAACTGGAGAGTTTCGTAAAAGATCTTCGGGAAAGTCTCTTCAACAGGCATCGAAGAAATTTCGAGATGATGTGGGCTGGTCGAGAGGCACTTCGGGCCTTTTTAGACGAGATCGTGATCGACCCCCTGTGGGTACACGAGGCACTTCGGTCGCCAGTGTTGGGAATGAACGTCGAGACAGAACGAAATGTCGATATTGCGGTAAATGGCATTCGGGGAATTGTAGATTCCCTGACCGCTCCTGTTACAAGTGCGAATCAGTTGACCACTTCATTAAAGATTGCCCGAGGTTGTCTGAACAGAATGTAAATCAGAGTGGGAAACCGGGTGCTACCACTGCTCGAGGTAGACCATCTGGAAATACGGGCAATGCTGGTGGTGGTCAGAGAGGATCTAGAGATGCTACGACCAGATCCGAGGCTCGCGCGCCTGCTTGAGCTTATGCTATACGTGCCCGCGAGGATGCTTCTTCGCCTGATGTTATTACCGGTACTTTTACTCTCTTTGATACTAATGTAATTGCTTTGATTGACCCCGGTTCTACTCATTCTTACATATGTGAAACCTTAGCATCCAGTAAGACTTTACATATTGAGTCTACTGAGTTCGTAATTCGGGTGTCAAATCCCTTGGGTCGTTGCGTGCTTGTCGACAAAGTGTGTAAGGAACGTCCCCTAGTAATTCGAGGTTCCTGTTTTCCGGCGGACTTGATGCTTTTGCCATTTGATGAATTTGATGTTATTCTTGGTTTGGATTGGTTGACCGTGCATGATGCGGTTGTGAATTGCAAAAGCAAGACTATTGAATTGAGGTGCGCAAATAACGAAGTAATCTGAGTTGAGTCTACGGACTTGGATGGGTTGCCAGCTGTAATATCCTCAATGTTGGCCCAGAAATATGTAAGAAAAGGGTGCGAAGCATACCTTGCGTATGTACTTGATGACAAAGAATTAGAAAAGAAACTCGAATCTGTGCCGGTGGTTTGTGAATACCCGGATGTTTTTCCTGAAGAATTACCGGGTTTACCACCTATTCGGGAGATAGAGTTTGGTATTGAGCTTGTACCTGGGACTACGCTGATTTCGATGGCTCCGTATCGTATGGCACCAACCGAGTTAAAAGAGTTGAAAGCTCAGTTGCAAGAATTGACGGATAGAGGTTTTGCTCGACCAAGTTTCTCAACTTGGGGTGCACCAGTATTGTTCGTGAAAAAGAAGGACGGAACCATGAGGTTGTGCATTGACTATCGTCAACTGAATAAAGTGACGATAAAGAACAAATATCCGTTACCGCGTATCGATGATTTGTTCAACCAACTGAAGGGAGCCTCAGTGTTCTCAAAAATAGATTTTAGATCGGGCTATTATCAGTTGCGAATTCGAGATTCGGACATACCCAAAACTGCCTTCAGAATGAGATATGGTCACTACGAATTCTTAGTGATGCCGTTTGGGCTCACTAATGCCCCTGCGGTATTTATGGATTTGATGAATCGGATCTTCAGACCATATTTGGATCGGTTCGTAGTTATGTTCATTGATGACATCTTGGTCTATTCAAGAGATGAGACCGAACATGCTGAGCACCTGAGACTAGTGTTGCAAATTTTGCGGGATAAGCAGTTATATGCTAAGTTCAGTAAGTGTGAGTTCTGGTTAAGAGAGGTTAGCTTCTTGGGTCACGTCGTATCCGCATCGGGTATTTGAGTTGACCCGAACAAAATTTCAGCCATACTTAACTGGAAACCTCCAAGAAATATTACCGAAGTTCGGAGCTTCCTGGGGCTCGCCGGTTATTACCGACGATTTGTAAAAGGTTTCTCGACGATAGCCACACCAATGACGAAGCTACTTCAAAAGGATGTTAAGTTCGAATGGACGGAGAAATGTCAAAAAAGTTTCGATCAACTGAAAACTTATTTGACTGAAGCTCCAATTTTAGTGCAACCCGAATCAGGCAAAGAGTTTGTCATTTATAGTGACGCATCCCTACTTGGGTTGGGTTGCGTATTGATGCAAGAAGGTCGAGTGGTGGCCTATGCGTCGAGACAATTAAAGCCACATGAGAAAAATTATCCGACCCATGATCTTGAACTAGCTGCCATCGTATTTGCTTTAAAAATATGGCGACATTACTTATTTGGTGAAAAGTGCCATGTATTTTCGGATCACAAAAGTCTCAAATATTTGATGACTCAAAGAGACTTAAATCTGCGACAAAGACGTTGGCTTGAGTTGTTGAAAGATTACGAGCTTGTCATTGATTACCACCCGGGAAAGGCTAATGTGGTTGCGGACGCCTTAAGCCAGAAATCATTGTTTGCTTTACGAGCGATGAATGTGCACTTGTCTGTTCTACCCGACAATGTGTTAGTAGCTGAATTAAAAGCCAAACCATTATTGATTCATCAAATTCGTGAAGCCCAGAAAGTTGATGATGAATTGGTTGCAAAACGGGCTGAGTGTGTTCCGAACAAGGAATCGGAATTTCAAATTGATGATGATGATTGTTTGAGGTTCAGAAGTCGTTTGTACGTTCCAAGGAATTCAGAACTCATTTCGATGATTCTGAACGAAGCCCATTGTAGCCGAATGTCAATTCACCCGGGGAGTATGAAAATGTACAACGATTTGAAACGTTGGTTTTGGTGGCATGGTATGAAACGAGACATCTCCGACTTTGTTTCGAGATGTTTAATATGTCAACAAGTGAAAGCGGAACATCAAGTGCCTTCAGGATTACTTCAGCCGATCATGATACCTGAGTGGAAATGGGATCGAGTCACAATGGACTTTGTGTCCGGACTGCCATTGTCAGCAAGTAAGAAAGATGCGATTTGGGTTGTTGTCGATAGACTGACTAAGTCGGCTCACTTTATCCCCGTGCGTACGGATTTTTCATTGGATAAACTAGCCGAATTGTATGTTTCTTAGATTGTGAGATTACACGGGGTACCTATTTCTATCGTGTCGGATAGAGATCCGAGATTCACCTCACGATTTTGGAAGAAATTGCAAGAAGCTTTGGGTACCAAGCTGCATTTTAGCACTGCTTTTCACCACCAAACCGATGGTCAATCCGAGCGGATAATTCAGATACTTGAGGATATGTTGAGATGTTGCATCCTCGAGTTCAGTAGTTCATGGGAACGGTATTTACCTTTGATTGAATTCGCTTACAACAATAGTTTTCAATCAAGTATTAAGATGGCACCTTACGAGGCTTTGTATGGTCGTAAATGCCGTACACCATTGTTTGGACCGAGCTCGGTGAAAGTAAAATTTTCGGAGTTGATTTGATTAAAGATGCCAAACAGAAAGTAAAGGTAATCCGTGAAAGTCTGAAGGCAGCCACAGATCGTCAAAAATCGTATGCGGATTTGAAACGAAAAGACATTGAATATCAGGTGGGAGATAAAGTGTTTCTTAAAGTTTCGCCTTGGAAAAAGGTACTCAGATTTGGCCGTAAGGGCAAGTTGAGCCCGAGATTCATTGGGCCGTACGAAATCTCCGAACGAGTTGGTCCGGTTGCGTATAGATTGATTTTGCCCCCTGAACTTGAAAAGATTCACGATGTCTTTCATGTTTCGATGCTTCGACGCTATAGATCTCATCCATCGCACATAATTAGCCCATCAGAGGTTGAAATTCAAGCCGATATGAGTTATGAAGAAGAACCGATGCGTATCCTAGCTCGTTAAGTGAAGGAGTTGCGAAACAAAAAGGTTCCGCTAGTAAAGGTGTTATGGCTCAAACACGGGATCGAGGAAGCTACTTGGGAAACCTAGAGCTCGATGAAAGAACGACACCCAAACCTATTTACCGGTAAGATTTTCAGGGACGAAAATTTCTTAAGTGGGGGAGAGTTGTGACAGCCCAAAATTGACCCTAGTCGGGAAGGGGTTTCGGGACTGCTAAACCGAGTCACCGAAATGTTTGAATGTGATATTTATTGTCTAGAATATGTAATTATGAATGTGTGAAAATTTCAAGCTTCGATTTAGTCGATTGCATGTGAATTTAGTCAATAGGACTTATGTGCGACATTTTTGAAATGTGATAGGTCGAAGCATAAGGACTTATTAGTGATGAAATAAAAAGGGGACTTGCATGTCAAATTCCCCCCCTAATTAGTAGTGGCCGGCCATGACAAGCATGGTAGACCAAGTGTGATGGGCAAGACATGTCATAGACATGTTGTGTTGGTGCATCATGGGTGGAAAAAAATAAAATAAGGAGCATGGGCATAAAATAATAAAAGGGAATATGATGAAAACAAAAAAAAAGAATGTGTGGTTGTTTCCCCCCCCCATTGCCGTGAGTTAAAGAAAAGAAAAGAGAAATTTGTTCATCCTTTTCATCTTCATTTGGCCGAAAATTCTAAGGAAGGAGGAAGGAGTTCTTGCTTCATGTTTGGTTTGGAAGAGGATTAGGAGGAGGTTTGGCCATACTTGTATCTAGATCAAGGTATGTTTGAGGTTGTGCCATGAGATTCATGCATATTTTTAGTTGCTAGCTTGAGTTCTAATTAGCCCATGGTTCAAATCTTTGCTATGTCATGGGGATGATATTCGGCCTAGGTAGATTTTGTGTTAATGCCATTGCATGCTAAATATGAAGCTTGTTAATGATGCATGTGATGGTGGATTGATGATTCTTGAATCTTCTTTTAGCATTTTGAATGAGCACATTTGTGCATTGGTTGCTAGATGGAGAAGAATCAGCTAGCAAGTTGTGTGCTAAGGCCGAATATAATTTTTGTATATTAATGAGTAATGCATGTGTTAAATTGATGGAAAGGGAGAGGATGCTTTACTAGTGTATATATGTGTGTATTAGCCAAGTTTTGAACTTGAAACAAAAGGGTGTTTAGTCAATACAAGTGACCATACTTGTAGAATGTATTAAGTGTTGAAATCGGCCCCAACATAGACATGCATATTCGGCCATAGGAAGGAGATTGGTGTTGCATGTATTCGGTTAGAGGCAAGCATATTGATGCTTTGTCTTGGCTTAGAAAATTCGGCCAAGGGGGAAAAATTAGCTAAAATGTGAGTTTGATTCATGATTCCATACATATGTGACTTTAATGTCTAATGTACAAATATGGGCTAAGTGCCTTGTGTTCCTCTTTTCGATGCTCAAATGATTAAATCAATTTATTTGTTTAATTAAGCTCAAGAGCAAAGGGGAACTAAATCCGATAAAGGGAAGGAAAAAGTGGTCGAATAGCTATCGGAATCGTTCGACAACACCCGAGGTAAGTTCTTGAGTAAAAGAGCTTAAATTATGATTTGATTAGATCATGTTTTATGCAAATCAAAATCATGCTCTTTGTGTGTGGCTATTGAGCCGAAATTGCAAGAATGATAAGTGACTTCAGTTTGAGTTTGTTAACGAAAATGAAATACGAATGTGCCATTATTTACTGTTAAATGTGCATGGTTATTTGAATGATGTCCGGGCTAAGTCCCGAAGGCTTTGTGCTAAGTGACCATATCCGGACTAAGATCCGAAGGCATTGTGCGAGATACTAATTCCGGGCTAAGCCCGAAGGCATTTGTGCGAGTTACTAAATCCGGGTTAAGTCCCGAAGGCAATTGTGCGAGTTACTATAACCGGGCTATGTCCCGAAGGCATTTGAACGAGTAGCTATATCCGGTTAAATTCCGAAGGTACGTGATTTGGGAATGAATGATCTTGCTGTAAAAATTCAGTAAATACTCTAGAAACATCCAACATTGAGGTATGTTCGTATGTGCTTGAATTTAGTTGAGCCCTTACAATAAGTATTCGCTCAGTTGATAATGAGCTACCGGCCTTGCTAAGTGATCTTTGTGTATTACATAAGGGTTGGTAATGTGAAGCAAGTATGATATCGAAAATTTGTGCATATGAAATTATCCGTTTAGCTATATGAATGCTATACTTTTGTGTGCTGGAATTCCTTGCTCAAAACTTACTAAGCATAAATTGCTTACTCCGTTTCTTTGATCCTCTGTTTTATAGATTTTGGTTCTCCAGCTATCGGACTCGGGATTTTGAAGTCGAAGTCGCCCACACTATCAAAGCCCCCCCTTTTGGTACAATTTTGGTTGAACTTCGAAATGGCATGTATAGGACTACCCGTTTGTTGTGGGTCATGGACCCTTTGGACTTGTATAATTTTGGATAGCCATGCGAAAATGGCTTATATATGTTTGAGTATAATGTTATAATCATTTGGTATGGATATGCTTGACAAGGATTGGCCCATGGGAATGGTTAATCACTATCATAAATTGT